>NC_134468.1:9866685-10016516 GCF_964194025.1 Convolutriloba macropyga
AAGTTTTAACTTTAAGGTATATTTACCCTAAAGCTAAGGTAAATTGTCGTAAGGTAAAGTTAAACCAATTTTGGGCAAAGTAAAGTTGAGTTAGGTTCTATATCATAAAAGAAAATCCTTTTGAATTTTGTGATCGAATCTAACGAACATAAAATCTATCAGAACACAAAATCTATGACAATCGAAATTGCCGTTCAAAATTCTGTAATCAGCGCAATGAAAAAGCAATATATCACATGGCAACTTTCTAATTGGTTTGTGGGTGTACTGCCTTTTAAAAGCTACAACATAATTGAAGCTGATTCAAAATTTAATTGTAAAAATTGGAAACTTATTGCAAAAAAAAAATAAAAGAAAGCCGCTACATTTTTAAATTCACGTAAAGAGTTTTTTTTTACTACTATAGATCCAGGAAGGATTTAATAAGTTTGTTTTTCTTTGAAAAAAAATGGCTTGGCGAAGCAGAAAACATATCCAATGAAAAACCAACAGCTTAATGATAAAATTGCCTGCTTTTAGTCTCAAATTGCATCAAACTTAAAATCTTTTAAGAAGAGATCTTTCCAACAACCATTGTGAAGTTGTATGAACCATTTTTATATTGAGGAAGTTGAACCAAAGTGTTCAATTAAATCAGAGTAGTTCGTTGAGCCTTCAACATTTTAAAAATTTCGACCCGGCTCAATGAAAAACATGAACTTTGGCCAACGCAGATCATTTATCTCGCCCACCGCATCGTTTTTCAAGTTTTTCCCACTTGCCTATAAATGTTGTGACATACATATGTTTTTTAAAATAAAAAAGTAGGAATCTAAAAAGTTTTACTTAAAATTAAGAATAAAAGAACTATAGTATAAGTTAGTTGGGTTCTCAAAGCAACCAATGGAAAAATTGCTTGTTAATAAATATTGTCAGAGTTTGGATTATTCGGGTTTACGTCAAACTTGAAAAAAAAAGGAACATCCAGCTCCTATGGATAAAAAAATGAACAAAGCGTTCGAATACATTATACATTTTTTTCTTTCAGATATAAATTTTTTGTCCATTTTGTCCACTGGTTGCTCTAACATATTTTTTTTCTCTACACAACCACACACACACACACACACACACACACACACACATATATATATATATATATATATATATATATACGTATATATATATATATATATATATATATATATATATATATATATATATCAAACACTAATTGTCTTTTTGGCTAAAAAAATTGACGCTAGCAGACACTCTTTTTGTCAATGATATTCACGAGCAAAATTGTTTCCCATATCTATTTTTTGTCTGCTCTGTCCTTTTTTCTTCTGTTTTTAGTAAAATTGATAAACCAACTTTAATGAAGTTGTCTAAAACAAGTAAATTACTTAATTTTTGGAAAAAATTATAAATTGTGTTCAAAGGTATTTGTTTAAATTGGTAATGATATATCAAAAATGATCGTTTTTGATTCCAAAACTTCTTAAGAACAACGTTTTCCAAATAATGAATCTTCAATCATCAAAAGATGAACAGTGGAGTTAGCAACAAGCAGCAGGAAAGTATGGCTTCTGGACCGCCAATATTGTTTTCGAAGTGGGGTCAAATGTATGCCAGGGAGCCCTGATCATGTGACTGGATCATTTTCATCTCAAATTTACGTAGTTCAGATAATGAAAGGACTATCTAGAGTTTTCAGTGGACAGCTAATCGCTGATACTGATATCCTCCAATGGCTTTGAGAAGACGTTAGGGGGAGCATGGATAAAGTTTTCAGGGAAAAACTTTTGGTTTAAATGCCTTCGACGTACTTTTCTACTGATTTTTTATTTGGTTTTTGCCTTTATTTGTTGTTTTTTCCATAGTCATTAGACTTATTGTGATGACATATTGATTACCTATGCATGACAAATATTCCTTCTCCAATCGAGGCATACGCTCCAATTGAGAGTATTCATTGACTTCCTTTTTAGAACTATTGAATTTAATGGCTGTGAAGACTTTATAAATAATATTCCGCAATTTATTTGGAAAATTAACCGACCTTGAATTTATTTTCGTGAACTGTAAGTCACTAACGACCGGACCCCATTTTTTTCTACTTCAAACAAAATCTAGACCACGGTTTTATCCTCTAACTATTTGTGTTATAACTTCGATGCACTGGGTTTCATAATTTGTTTTCGTAATGTTAGTTTCTTTTGGAATTTTAACAATTTATAGTATTATTGATATTTGCATTGTTTTATAGAGAATTTGTCATGGGTCATACATAAAGTCTTAGGAGAAAAATATGGTTTAAATGGCTTCGACACTTTCTTCTCGCAATTTTGAGAGACTTTCATCATTGAGAGGTCCCACAGAAATCCTTGTATTTTAAAATTAACATGTTTACTGATATTATGAGGTAACTGATGTTTTGTTCTATGGACAATGTGCGTTTTCATAAAAATTTTGTGAGTGATGCACTTTAGTTTTTTTCTCTCTTCCATTAGCACAGTCGCGTAATAACAGATCCCAATGATTTTCAAATGCGGTCCAATTGAACTTAATTATTCAACCAGTGTATTTGTAGCTGGATTAGTATAAATAGAATTTGAAATAAAAAAACATAAAATTTAGATAACAGCTAATGATTTTAATGGCTTCAATAAATTGTGTTTTCGCAAGGTTTGCCATTCATTTTTCGTATTTTTTTGAGTTTTTCTTTATCTTTAGTCCATTCTTATGACTTAGTCTTACCAGAGACATGTGCTATTGGTTTTATTATGACGTTTTAGTGAATTTATCAAATTTTATTTTGTTAAAAGTTAATTATTTTTAGGACCTTCAATTATTTGAATTGAAAAATGTTGATTGATTTTTGAATTTCGTCTTATTATTTCTTCTTTTTGTCGACTTGTTATCTTAATCTTATTAATGAAAAATCCCATCTGATGTTTAGTTAGGAAAAAAATAATTCGTGTAGTTAGGGTTTTGTCTGATTGTAATTTGACCTTGTTACTAGGTGCTTTTAAACTAAGATAGAGTTTTTGCCGGGAAATTATTGTTTTTGCCTTTTGGTTTTTGGTAATGAGGCATGTCATTATTTAGTTCAATTAAAATTTTGGTGGTGTAACGATTTTTTTCAACCTCAAACATCTATTTTTGATTATCTCTTTGTCAAGTGTAAGTCAAAAGACAGTTATGTCAAAAATATAGATGAGCGGGGGTCGTAGCATAATGTGCGAACGCACATTAACTAGCCTCCTGGTTTATATATATATATATATATATATATATATATAATATCACATATATATAAGATTAGTATAATATATATATATATATATATATATATATATATATATATATGTAGATTAAGTTTTAACTTTAAGGTATATTTACCCTAAAGCTAAGGTAAATTGTCGTAAGGTAAAGTTAAACCGATTTTGGGCAAAGTAAAGTTGAGTTAGGTTCTATATCATAAAAGAAAATCCTTTTGAATTTTGTGATCGAATCTAACGAACATAAAATCTATCAGAACACAAAATCTATGACAATCGAAATTGCCGTTCAAAATTCTGTAATCAGCGCAATGAAAAAAACAATATATCACATGGCAACTTTCTAATTGGTTTGTGGGTGTACTGCCTTTTAAAAGCTACAACATAATTGAAGCTGATTAAAAATTTAATTGTAAAAATTGGAAACTTATTGCAACAAAAATAAAAGAAAGCCGCTACATTATTAAATTCACGTAAAGAGTTTTTTTACTACCATAGATCCAGGAAGGATTTAATAAGTTTGTTTTTCTTTGAAAAAAAATTGGCTTGGCGAAGCAGAAAACATATCCAATGAAAAACCAACAGCTTAATGATAAAATTGCCTGCTTTTAGTCTCAAATTGCATCAAACTTAAAATCTTTTAAGAAGAGATCTTTCCAACAACCATTGTGAAGTTGTATGAACCATTTTTACATTGAGGAAGCTGAACCAAAGTGTTCAATTAAATCAGAATAGTTCGTTGAGCCTTCAACATTTTAAAAATTTCGACCCGGCTCAATGAAAAACATGAACTTTGGCCAACGCAGATCATTTATCTCGCCCACCGCATCGTTTTTCAAGTTTTTTCCCACTTGCCTATAAATGTTGTGACATACATATCTTTTTTAAACTAAAAAAGTAGGAATTTAAAAAGTTTTACTTAAAATTAAGAATAAAAGAACTATAGTATAAGTTAGTTGGGTTCTCAAAGCAGCCAATGGAAAAATTGCTTGTTAATAAATATTGTCAGAGTTTGGATTATTCGGGTTTACGTCAAACTTGAAAAAAAAGGAACATCCAGCTCCTATGGATAAAAAAATGAACAAAGCGTTCGAATACATTATACATTTTTTTCTTTCAGATTTAAATTTTTAGTTCATTTTGTCCACTGGTTGTTCTAACATATTTTTTTCTCTACACAACCACACACACACACACACACACAGACACACATATATATATATATATATATATATATATATATATATATATCAAACACTAATTGTCTTTTTGGCTAAAAAAATTGACCCTAGCAGACACTGTTTTTGTCAATGATATTCACGAGCAAAATTGTTTCCCATATCTATTTTTTGTCTGCTCTGTCCTTTTTTCTTCTGTTTTTAGTAAAATTGATAAACCAACTATTATGAAATTGTCTAAAACAAGTAAATTACTTATTTTTTGAAAAAAATTAGAATTTGTGTTCAAAATTATTTGTTTAAATTGGTAATGATATATCAAAAATGATCGTTTTTGAGTCCACAACTTCTTAAGAACAACGTTTTCCAAATAATGAATCATCAATTATCAAAAGATGAACAGTAGAGTTAGCAACAAGCAGCAGGAAAGTATGGCTTCTGGACCGCCAATATTGTTTTCGAAGTGGGGTCAAATGTATGCCAGGGAGCCCTGATCAAGTGACTGGATCATTTTCATCTCAAATTTACGTAGTTCAGATAATGAAAGAACTTGATTAATTCCTTATTAGAATGTGAATAGCCGTTGAAACTGCTGAAAATAAACTTGGCGTGTATTTTGCAACATAACAAATATTTTCTGAGAATAATGATTTTGTCGAATGAGTAATAAAACAGAACCATTTTTATACCCTGGTATTCCTTACAGATGTCTTCAATTCAACTCTCACTTTTTTCAAATCTCGCATATACATTCACCACGATCTAAACATCTTTTTAGGTCTCGTTTGAAGTAAAACACTATTGGAGGTCCCAGAGCGCCAGTTTAAAAGCTGTAAGACTCTTGCAAGCTGGTCCAAAAACTGCTGGACTTTTCATCAATATCGCCGAAAATTCAGGGTTCTTTTGCTTTACAAAAAGCATTTGAAACAATTTTTTGTTTGTTAAACTGGTTTCAGACTTCAAATCAATCTATGGAAAAGTTTTCATTCATTGTTGAAAATTTTGCAAGAAAATTTTACAGGTATTTGATATCTGAAAACACTTTTGGTGTGTTTTTGAGATAAAGAAAATTAATTAAAATAAAAACTCAGATCAGCAGATATGACTTCAAATGATTCCAAGTCTCTTTCAAGATTTTTGATTCACGAATTTTCGGAGCCACTAAGTTCATCCTATTGGACACGCAATAAACTACATAATCATTTATTGTCTGATTTTTGTTCCGACCCACTTTAGTGGGGGAGGAACTATATACTCAAATGGTTTTTTTTCTGTTCATACAATTTTGGCCGATCGATATTATCATCGTAGAGAGCTGTGAGTGGTATCATTTAAAAGCCCGTCCAGCGTAGAATATGGAATTAAAAAGATTTTTTTACTTTTTGGTTTTCATAGGGATTTATCGAGATTCAAAATGTTGTGAACATTGGCGTAATTCAGCTGTTTTTATTCACATTTTCGGTATTTTTGACCTAATTTTCAGCTATTTTGCTGAAAATTTATTCAAATTGTTAACTGTAGTGTTAACAATTCAACAACCGTCCTCTATCTTTATAGATTTTATCTAAATAGATAGAGGACGGTTGTTGAATTGTTCGATTCGAGTTCTTTCGCTAGAATTTATGCTAAATTTTTTAAAATTCAGACTTTTTTCGGGACCAAATTTGGGACCAAATTTGCTCTTTTAGCCCACTTGCTTAAGACTTTCTGGAAGTAGATACCTTAAAACTGTGGACATATTCTTTTTAAGCTGAAACATAAGCTAGTTCTACTCCCACTTTGAGGGTCTTCTGGCATTATACTTTTGCCAGTTCTTTTTTAAATTTAAACTCGATAATTATACAAAATGCATTTTTATTATTGACAAACTAAACAATTTTGTTAAAAAAATGATCTTTTTAGCTACCATTTGAACAAATAAGTGTTTTGTTAGACGTGCAGCAATATCTGAGCTGATCTTGATCTCACCAAGGTCCCTAAGATAAAAATGATTTTAGATTTTAATTGGTCGGGACCTTTTTTTTCAAAATATTTCCACTATGTAAACGTTTTATGTAAATTACTCACAAAAAATTAAAATCAGCAGTCAAATAATGACTGATACTATTTACAATAAACGCAACCCAACAGGATTATATTACGGTTTCAGTGTTAAGCTCATGGTTTTTTGGCTCTGATCAATTCTTTTCGTAAAAATTTTACGAGCTTCTTGATTTTTGCTTTCACTTGTTATCTTTTTTGTAGCTCAATGATTTATTGTCCCCAATCAGAATCCAGTTGTCTTTTAGGCGGTATAAATGAACCTACACAATTATTTCAGTTGTTATCTAATGTCTGTTATGACTTTGAATATATTTGTTTTAAGAAAACATCAGTTAATTTTTGAACTTTGCCACTGTTTTATCTTATTTCTCTCAGCTTCGCAGTCTCAGTGAAAACAGACAGAAACCAATTTTCTGTGGTTACAAATTAATGTCCGTAACGGTTTCATGTTCAAGTAATGGTCTCTTTGATACTACGCGTTTTCATTTTTTTAAAAATTATTTTTGAGCTTTTTTGCATACTTAACGAGTTCATTATGATTCCTTGTCGAATTATCACATTTTCCACACGTCCAATTGAAAGAAAGCAAAGTAGGGAAATTGCATGGCGTTGCAAAAAGGCGTATTGGGAAATGTTAATTGTTTTTGTTGAATAGTTTATGCTTTTTGGGCTGAGACAGAGTTATCTCGCAAAATTTTATGAATTTTCGATTTTGCCTATGTTTGTCTTTCGTTTTTATGTTGTACGCCCTATACCTGATGACTATGGGTCAAAATTGCTTTCCCAGGACGTAGGACGTGTAATTGCATCTAATTAGAGATTTCAGTTTATAGCTGTTTGTTTTTTTGACTTCCGAAATGAATTTTAAAAAAAATGATTCTTTTCAACTGTATCCTTTTTGCTTTCATTTCCGTAACTTCAAGAATTGAAGCTTTTTTGTGTACTCCAAATAAAATACACGTATAGTGGAGATCAATTACCAAAACATGAATTTTATCAAGCTCGTCAGTTTAAAGTGAATATAAGATTTTCTTTTATACTCTCGTTTTTAAAACTTGACTTTTTTCAAGTTATATTGAGATTAGCTGCACTTCATCTAGATTATTCACGCAATAAACGCACGATTTGTCTTTCAATGCTCGGTGCAGCTTCAAAAAATTTTAGCTGTTCCATCACTTTGATGTTTTTCTCGTCAAAAATATTTTCCACAAAACTGTTTTTCGTTAAGAAATCGCCTTGTTTTAAATAAATTTTACATTCTTTATATTTTCTTGAAAAATACAGAAAAACTGGTTTCAAATTTCATTCATTTGATTAGTGTCTGTTGAAACAATGCAAAACTTGCATTTGATGAAGAAGGGGTATCTGGATATGTTTATTGCTTTTGTTATATAGTTTATGCTTTTTGGGCTGAGACACAGTCATCTCGCAAAATTTTATGGACTATTTTGTTTTTTTTTCCTATATTTCTCTTTCTTTTTGTTGTTGTACAACATATATCTGACAACTATGGTCCACAGTTGTTTTTTTCCCAGGACGTATAACGCAACCTAATTAAGATTTCAGTTTTTAGCTGTTTGTTTAATTGACTTCGAAATTAAATTAAAAAAAAGATTTTTTTTTCAAGTGTATCCATTTTGCTTTCACTTTCGTAACCATGTAACTCAGTCTCAATAAAAAGGAGTCTCAATTACTTCTGTCGATTTATTTATTCTCTTAGCGCTTGGTTTTACGTTGTGACTTATTGCTTCGACCGTTATTTTCATAAAAAGTATTCGAGATTTCTATACTCTTCATTTTTCATGTTTATTTTTGTTGTTATGTTCACGTTGACCTTTTATAAGGAGGAAGAACCTATGATATTAAGATGAGGACAAAGTGACGATTTACATTTCTTGCAGGAAACATCTTTTATTTATAGTGCCTTGAACAGTGTGATCTCGTACTCCTAAAATCGTTCGAAGTTTTGGCTTCATTATTTATTTGTTATTATTTTGTGGGGTCGTGACTTAGTCTCATTATTAACAGGGATAATTGAATTCCTGAGGTTTTGCATCCTAATCAAACGCTGTTTGTTGAAATCTTAAGTCTGTTATGACTTTTGAAAATATTTGTTTTCAAAAACGTATTTGGGTTTTTGAGCTTCGTCATTTTTTTGTATAGTTTTCCGGTCGAATTGTAGCTCAGTCTCTTCAAACGCAGGTCACAGTCTGTTTCCAGTCAGCTAAAACTTAATCTCTATAGCAATTTTAGCTTCAAACAATTGTTTCTCGGCTTTGTTACTGCTGTTACTACGAGAAAAATTTGAGATTTTTTTTATATTTGTCTATTTTATAGGATTTATGTTTTCTTTTAAATTTATAATAATAACAGTAAATTCAATTGGCTTGGAAATTTTGAGGATTTGAACATTAGAAAATGACATGTCTGAATTGCTTCCTATGATGATATAATTGAACGTTTTAAAGATTTCAGTTGATAACTAATGAAAGTATTAACGGCGAAAATAATTGTTTTCAGAAATAGAAACGCATTTTGAACTTCGAACTTCTTTGCTTTTTTTGTCGACCTATTAACCAGTTAATTAAGGACAGAACCCATATTGTTTCCATAGAAGCATAGGATAAATTGTTTCGTTTATGTTTTATCTGATGCGAGTTTGATTTTGTTATGATTTTTTTTATTATAGACATCGAGTTTTTGTCGTAAATAATGTTTGTTGTTTGATGTTTATTATTGTCCATTCTAATTAGTCCTATTATTAACAACGTTTATCGGCCCTCTAGCTTGGCATTATTGTATTTCATTGGTTGTTTATTGAACGATATGTATGTCTTTGGAAGTTTTCTCTCTCTTCATCATTTGGTAGCCAATTAAGTCAAGAATGTGGATGAGCGGGGTCGGAACCTTATGTGCGTACGCACATAACCGAGCCTCCTTGTTTCTTCTCGCGTGGTTTTCTACCCTCATTTTCGGCTACGGCCATGTTTATTTTGTCCAGCCCCAAACCTCCACCCTCCCCTAGGTGTCCGCCTTCTTGCATTCTGTTGATATTTTCCTACCAGCGTACGGTTTTTGTTTTCTTTCTTTAGCTGTTACACTCCCTTCTTAAGGGCTAGGTGCGCTGCCTCTTGGGCTCATTAATTTATCCACTCTTGTAATAAAAGATGCCCCAACTCTATAAATTTACTCAATCTTTTCCTTTCACTTGCAAAATTCTTGCGAGATGAGTTGACAAGCTAGCAAGAACCTTGCAAGCTTTCCAATTCACGTGTTCGAGAAAAGTGGCCACAATAGAGGAGGTGGGTGCTCTCGCCGCAGAAGCTTTGTCTTTGATTTTGCATGAGTTTGTTTCTGTGATAGCTGAACAGCCTCATGCAAAATCTAAGACAACGATTCTGCGGAGAGAGCGCACCCACCTCCTCTATCGTGGCCACCTTCTTGAACATATGAATTAGAAAGCTTGCAAGGCTCCTGCTAGCTTTTCAACTCATCTTGCTAGAATTTGCAAGTGAAAGGAAAAGAGTGAGTAAATTTACAGGGTTGGACAGTTGCAGACCAAAAAAAATCCTGACAAAAATAGCTTCGGATAAAATCTTATGATAGTTCATTTTTTTGATCTGGCATTGTCTGATTATTAGCAGACAGTCACGGACGATCTGATTTGAGTCTATTATGTTTGCGATTTTCCAATCGAACACGCACAAAATTGTTTAGAGGGATTGTTGGATGAAAACTGAATACATTCAACTCAATTTTTCACGTATGGGTTACGTTACGTGCCCGACACTTGTAAAAAAGTGAAACAGTATTGATCAGTCTGTGCAAAGTGAAACAATATTGATCAGTCTTATACAAATAGTGGAACGCTATATCAGTTTTTCATTCGAAGTATTAAAAAGGTTTCCTTTAAGTCTTCACAGAATAAACCCAGACAACATTGTTTATTAGTCTGGGCAGTCAATTTGATCAATTTTTATTCCTTACAAAATTTTTAAAATATTTCAAATTTTCAGTTAAATTTACGCTTGATATTAAAAGAAAAATATTGCACCTGCTTCTGAAGGGCGCAATTAATATGCCCACACTAAGCTGGGGGATTGAAACGGAAAAGGTTCGAAAAATTAATATCAGTTGTTATGAAATATGGAAAATTCGGCTCTTTCCCATTATAGCCTCCCCCTACGAAAACATAGCCCCCAATTGTGGTATGTTTACCAAGATGAGGGACTATAAGTTATATGACCACTAAGCTGGGGGGGGGCTATAATGGGAAAGTCCCGAATGTAAACGTAACTTAACACTGGTTTTAGTGTTGTTCTTTGGTGAAAAAACTTCTGATTAATCTTTATTGCCGAGGTTGATATGCTGGTTGCTGTTCAAGATTCTGCAGGTTTTATCAGATATGGTGTTTTCTTTCAAATTTGCACAAGCAAATAGCAACTTGTAAATATGAAAATTGCGAAAGTCAACTGCTGGCTATAGGAATTTCTGGCGTTTTAAAATCTGGAACTGCTGTGATCTGGGATTTCTATTTTGTTTTTTTAATGATTTTTTTTAAATTAGCGTTGTGTGATGTTTCAGCGTGAACAGATAATTCTCCTTTCAATTCTGTTGGCGGCCATCGTGTTCTCGAATCTGACTGTGTTGTGTGCTCTTCTGATTGGCAAACGAAGACGAAGCCGACTCAATTTCTTCATTGGTCACCTCGCTCTCGCCGGTATGTTTCGCAAAATAAAAGGTTTTTTTTCCGTTTGTGCCCCCACTATTTTATGCTCCCCAGTTGCAGACTATGTGTCATTACATAGTAAATCATTATGTAAAATATGGCACGGGCTTCTGGGGACTTTTCACATAAACTGAACCCACTAAGCTGGGGAGGACAAAACTGAAAAGATCCAAATAAAATGAACATCAAGTTCGTACAAGCAGGCTCAGCGTGAACTTGATAGTATTATAACCCTTTTTCGACTTCTTTTGTGCCGTCGATTATGTGCGTTTGCATATATAATGATTCAATAAAGTCGTTTCAATATTTTTTTACTGGACAAAAGAGGCCATATTTATGCAAATATATTGCAAAGGTTTTACTAAAAATAGCAGAATTTTTTTAAAAAAGACAGATAATTTCAAGACCCAAAGAATTTATACTTGTGAATTAGGGTTTTATCGTCGTGGAATCAAATGCATGCTACCACTGATTGATATCGACTTTTGTGTCCAACTGTAGCAATGTCAAAAGTAAACATCTTAATGAATTGAGAAAACCTTAATCTTCAACTATCTCATGCTCTCGCTGTAGAATAAGTCATGAGCAAAGCTATTGATTACTTCATTTGAACTCGTAATTTTTGATCAAAAACTCCAATTATAATTAAATCGGAAAATGTAAAAACAGCATTTTTTAAATAGGTTTGTTGAAGTATTTAAAATATTTTGCTCTCATTAGAACTTAAAGCCACCTAATTTTCCCAGTTAAAACAAAATATATTTTTTATAAATTCTTTTTATTGATTAATTCTTTTTCTAATTGAGACAATTGCTACTAAAATTATTAAACATACAGAAAAGTTAAAAAAAGTTTTTGGCAGAGAGAGTCAAAATCATATAATTTATCATTCGTATTAATTTGATTTAGAAGTCGCATTTTTCACCGGGTTGAAAGAGTATTGAAAAAATTCGCCAGTTAGATGTTCATAACTGTTGGGTTATGGACTTTTGCAAGCGGAATAAAAAGCGTTTTTAACTAAGTAAAAGAATTAATTTCTCAAAAATGAGAGAATAACAAAATGATATTTTACAGTAGAATTTAGAGATTTACAGGAGAGATCCGATTATTAGATCAAGATGGTGATTTGAATTTGGGGATGAAAAAGGACTCAAAAATCAGCTGTATATATACCCATTATCAGTGTGAAAAAGTCAAGATACAAAACTAATCTTAGCACCGTGATTTATAGTGGGGGTCGCAGGGGTTACCCAATATGGTTTGCTTCTGCAAATCAGTCGCAATGGGAACCATAAATGGAATGCATTTGCACTTTTCTAAGAATTCATTCACACTTACGGAGATATCATCATCATTTAATACATGCTGGGAAGATTTTACATCAATTAATCTAACTCTAATAATAGTTATCTAGATTCACCAATTTGAACCGAATATTGATTCTCAGCACCATTTCTTGACGATTCATTTATTTAATTTCTTTGATCAAAGTCATATTGCTTGTCTTTCTAATCTGGTCAGTCAAAACTTCTTTCTAATTCTCACTAAGTTTAAGACTATAGTTTGATCGATATTCTAACACCCCCACTCAGACTTGAGCTGATTGCGTAGAGTCTGCTCCCATCAAAACTGCTCTGAATGTTTCCACTTTCGAAACGGGTAAGGACTTTGTGAAGGTGTCTGCTGCCATTTTGTCTGTAGGGACGCAATGAATTGAAATAGTCCCATCCTCAGTCTTGTCACGAATGAAGTGGATCTTTGTCTCGATGTGCTTGCTCCTATTGTGCATGACTGGGTTTTGGCAAAGTCTGATACAACTTCGGTTGTCCTCTCCAATTGCTATTGGACGTTTCTGTTGGATGCCAAAATCCTCTAGAAGTTGTTTCAGGTGGAGTGCTTCCTGAACTGCTGCTGCCATGCCCTGATATTCTGCTTCTGATGAAGAAAGAGCAACTGTGGCCTGCTTCTTGACACCCCAGCTGAGTGCTGCGCCACGTCTGTTGAGCTTGAAGTAATAGCCCGTTGTTGATTTTCTGTCGTTCACGTCTCCAGCCCAGTCTGCATCCCTTTCCCCCACTAAATCATAACTAGCCTCTTTTATATAAGTAAGTTTTAAACCTTCTGAACCTTGAAGATATCGCAGAAGTCGTTTTCCGCACATCCAGTGTTGATTGGTAGGTGCATTCATGTGTCTGGACAGAATGTTGACTGTGAACATGATGTCTGGCCTCGTCTGTTTGGCCAGATACAGAAGTGATCCAACCAAGCTTCTGTAGATCCTCTGGTCCACTTCTTCGTCTCCGTTCTGTGCTGTCTGAAGTTTCAAATTCAAATCAGCTGGAGTTCTTGAGGGTTTGCATTGATCCATTTGAAACCGCTCAAGCATTGTTTCTATGTAGCGTTCTTGGTCGACTGTGACTTTGCCCTCTTCTCGTCTGATTCTTAGACCCAGAAACCAGTGTAGTCTCCCTCTGTCTTCCATGTGAAAGGTTGCTTCTGGTGCCTTCTTGACATCAGAGACCACTGTCATACTTCTTGATGCTACTATGATGTCGTCAACCCAGACCAAGATGAAGGCGTGATCCTCTGCCTCTGATCTTGCGACCAAGCAGTGATCGTTCCTGCTTCTGGTGAACCCCTGTCTCAGTAGGAAGTTTGCCAGCTCTTTGTACCAGTTGTTAGCAGCCTGTTTCAAACCATAAATTGATTTATTTAGTCGACATACTAACTTCTCCCCATCTGATCCGCGTTTTACAAACTCCTGTGGCTGTTCCAGATACACTTCTTCCTCGATTGGTGAGTGCAGGAAAGCAGTCTTGACATCAAATTGGTGCATCACATGGCCTTGCTTCGCTGATAGCTGAAGTAGAATCCTGAATGTCTCTGGCTTACAGGTAGGCGCAAAAGTCTCAAAGTAGTCCAGTCCTTCCATTTGTTTGAAGCCTTTCGACACATAGCGCGCTTTGTTTTTGTCCACTTGACCACTGGGTCCCAATTTCACTTTGTAGACCCATTTGCCCGGTATGACGTCCCTGTCTGTGGGTGGTCTCACTAGATTCGAAGTCTCGTTGTCTTGGAGTGCCTTCAGCTCGTCCTTCATTGCCCGGTGCCACTGGTCCCAATCGTCACCTTGCTTGGCTTCGTAGACTGTTTTGGGTTCCACATAGTCGTCCTCAGTCACAGCAAGATGGGTCCTGACTTCTCCAAAAAATTGCGGAACATTCATTGCTTGTGTCCCTCGTCTGGGCTCTGCTCTGTCCGAGTGTTCCAGTGCATCTTCATTGAAGCCAACTGTCTCTAACTGTGAGAAATCTTCTGTGTCACTGTCTTCCAATGACTCTGAGTCTCTGTAACTCCCTCTTGTTGCAGTAGATCCTTCATCTAGTGCTGTTTCTCCAACATCCGAGGCCTCATGTCTCAGTGTTGTTTCTTGAGTATTCACGCTCCCTGCGTCATGCCACTCCTCTTTTATTGCAGTAGATGTGTCCTGTCGTTCTCTGTTGTCATCATCTTGATGACCATCATCTGGGTGCCAGATTCCCAGTTCCGACCCATCATCTAGTAGGTCAGCCGTTTCTTTGTTGTCAGGGATTGAGCCCACTTCAGACTCCTTGATGATCACATCTCGAACTGCCATCACCTTGCGTGTGTTGGGTATGTACACCAGGTATCCGTTTTCTCCTTCAGTGTAACCCACAAACTTTCCTTCCAGTGCCTTGGGTTCATGTTTGCTGACTTCTCTGTCCCTCTTCCTCATGAAGACTGTGCAACCAAAAATAGATAATTTACTAATTGAAAGCTTAGGTTTTATACCTCTCATCATCTCTGCTGGGCATTTTTCTTCTCCTCGTCTTACAACCAAGTTTCTGATCCTTGCTGCGTGAAGAATTGCTGCTCCCCACATCATCTTGGGAAGTCCTGAGTCAATGAGCAAACATCTTGCCATCTCCAGCAGTGTCCTATTGCACCTCTCAGCTAACCCATTCTGTTGTGGCGTCTCTGGTATGGTCTTTTCCAATGCATGCATCTAAGCAGTACGTCTTGCACTGCTCGGGGAGAAACTCCTTCGCATTGTCTTGCCTCAGCTTCTTGGGCGTCCCCACACTGAGAACAAATTTCTTCAGGCTGGCCAGTGCTTCACTCTTTGCCTTAAGTACTGATCTGCAAACACTATGCAGAACCGGAACCCTGACAGTGACTCTACTCTGAAAGGTCCCATCACGTCGGTGAACACCCTCTCCAGCTTCTCTTCTGCTTGGGTCTCTGCCACTCTTGGTACTGGAGTCTTTGTGATCTTGGCCAATGCACACACATTGCATACATCATCGAGTTCCCCCACTGTCTCTGGTGCATTCCTGGCCACATCCGCTTGATTCAAATGACCCAATCGTCTGTGCCACTTCCTTGCACTGTCAAGTTTCAGGCTGTTGGAACTCATCTTGAATTCTAGAACGCTGCAGGGTAAGTAAAACAAATTATTTTCTTGTGTTAGTTTTACCCGAGTTCCCTTCTGGAGTTTCATGCAGCTGTTTCCTCTCTCGAAAGTGAAGCTATGTCCCCACTCCGTGCATCTTGAGACTGATAGGAGGTTTGAAGAATAGTCCGGCACACACAGAACATTTTTGAGTTCGCATTGGAATTCCCCTTTGTTTGAGGGTATGCTTGAGGGTATGCTTAGCACCGTGATTTATAGTGGGGATCGCAAGGGTTACCCAATATGGTTTGCTTCTGCAAATCAGTCGCAATGGGAACCATAAATGGAATGCATTTGCACTTCTCTAAGAATTCATTCACACTTCCGGAGATATCATCATCATTTAATACATGCTGGGAAGATTTTACATCAATTAATCTAACTCTAATAATAGTTATCTAGATTCACCAATTTGAACCGAATATTGATTCTCAGCACCATTTCTTGACGATTCATTTATTTAATTTCTTTGATCAAAGTCATATTGCTTGTCTTTCTAATCTGGTAAGTCAAAACTTCTTTCTAATTCTCACTAAGTTTAAGACTATAGTTTGATCGATATTCTAACAATAACAATTAATTTTTATATTGTAAAGTAACACTAAGAAACCAAAAGCTAAAAATGGAATGAAACACAAACAAATATTATTTGCTAAATTTCATCACATATTTGCTTTTCATTTTTTGAAATAGAAATACGTTAATTTTAATAGTGGAACCGAAAACAAATTACTTGGTTGTCGAACTTGATCATTTTGTTTTACAGATAAAGCTGAATTAAAACATTAATGAAATTATCGACAGGTTTTGGCATAGTTTCAGGTATTTCTCCTTGCACAGCTAAGAGCGTGCAAAGCAAATTTTTAATTGATTTGATGTTTTTGCACTATATTTTACCTCATTGCTTTTCATTAAAAAATATTCAAAAATCTCACAAGTTTGTAAATACTTTGTCATGACATGACACATTATTCGCCTTCGATATATTGTTATTTTTACATTGTCTACACTGCCATTGGTCGCTTTAGGTTCCCTGCCTAATTGGAAACTAATTTTGAAATTCAGTGTTTTTAAAGAAAACCTGATAAATCATTATCTTTACATTTTCTTGGCAGAGGTCTCAAGGAAATCTTATCACAAGATTCTAAGTTCCGTTTCTGTTTAATTTTTAAACAGATGGTGCTGAATAAAACATCCAGAAACTTAGAAGTTTTCGTTTGCTAAAGTTTCACACAAAAAATAAGAACATAACCTGACGAGCTCTAATGTTGCATAGATAAAGAACGGCCACAAAATTAAACCTGATTCTAATTCTAATTTGGTCTTGGCGCTATTAATGTCGTATTGACCTGACCTATCAATTAGAAGTCAGATGGGAACAGGACCACAGTGAGTTAACGAAAGCAGGTGCTGCGCTTTCAAAATTTGCTATAATGTGGATGTGAATGAAATGATGTTGTTTTTAGATCTTCTGGTTGGTCTGTTGAATGTCCTTCCTGAGCTGATAGTGAGAATTGAGTCTCAATTCTTCTCACAATACGACGTTTTCTGCAAAGTCTTTCGCACATCTATGGTAAGTATGTGTTATGATATCCAAGTGGAACGACATCTTGTTGAAAATATGCAAGAGCTTGGTGTTCATGACCAACCTTGGAATGGCTTCTTAAATTACACTGTTTATGATAAATTTTGGAGTTTTTTGCTCACACCGTTATGAAAACTCTATTTTTTGAAAAAATCAAAAATCCTTTTTAACTTTATAGACATCTTCATATCAAAACTCTTTCCTAAAATTTTTCAAGATATTTGAAGATTATCATTCATGAATTTGAACTTTTCTGATGAAAACTATATTTGTGTGAACGGTGATGTAAAATGCAGTTTCGATCAACTTTGCCACAACACAACGTTCTTGCGTTTCCAGCGGTTTCCAGACATAAAGGTTTTTTTGTGCCGTCGATTATTATATAGCATTGAGTTGCCAACTACTATTTTTTATTGTCTTGGTTTTCTTAAATAGCTTTTAAATTTGGAGCGGAGAAAAGAGAAAAAATATCTCCTCGATAGTTTTTAATCCACATTTCTAGGAGCGTAATAATTGATAGAAGGAGGACAAAATTGCAAAAACTATGAAGGCGAGATTATCCGAGACATGAACAATAAGCAAATGAATTTTTTTCAGGTTTTCGCACTGATTCTGTCTTCTAACGTGTTGGTGGCCCTTAGTATCGATCGCTTCTACGTCATCGTCTACCCTATGAAGATAGGAAACGAAGGTAGGCAAAGTTCACTTATTACGTACCTCCAACTCGTATTAACTGTTCTATTTTAAAAAGGGACTGTAAGTTACCCCTACACAGGTCGAAGTTCTCGTTCAAAATAACGGATGCTTAGACCATCAAAGACGCATCGGGGGGGGGGGGGGGGTCAGGCGAGTTGAAAAATTACACGAGGACACTACAAAATGACAGCTTAAAGTTACTGTTAAGTTACTTGCAAAAGAATGGTTCAGCGTATGCTCTACTCCAACTCCGACCTCCGAGGGTTATCTTGTAACACTATTGTACGAGTCTTACAGTATAGCCCTCTTTTTTTTTTAAAAAAAAAACCCTCATCATTAAACATCAATGATGAACGAATGATTAACAACATAAACGGCATAAATAAAGAAACGCATGTTAAGAAAAACAAGTGCGGGATGCGAAAGAGCAATCAATTATGGTGGTCAACCTGAGTATAATTGGATCAACAAATTTGTAATGCTATTTTGAGTCCTAAATAATAGATATATCCTAGTGAAACTAGCCTTAAAGAAATAAACCAAGACAATAAAGATCGTGATTTCTTGTCAAAATTTGGGTTCACTAACCAGCTGTGATTAAGTTTACATGATCAATGTTCACGTATCTTAAGATTTTTCTTCACATGTTTAAGATCTTGAAACGCGAGCAAAGATCTCGAAATTTCGTACACATCTTGGCCTTTTCTTATCAAGAATCTTTTCAAGATCACATTATGATATTTCAAATTCCATTTCACTCTATGGTCATATGTTAATCTTTTATAAATAAAAACTTACAATGCAGAACTTTCGTTTTTCATTCGTTATCCAGATCTATAACAATTAAGTTGTCTTTTTAAAGTATATATTACCAGCGCAATTTTGTGACGCAAGAATGAGAGATCGATAACTGACCTCTGAGTCATATAAATATCAATTACTCATATAAATTTGTCTCAGCCATATAAATGTCGACTTCACATAATTAAAATTGAGATTAAACTGAGTATTAAATTTCCTCATTTTCTTTGCCATTGCTAATACAGAGTACCGTTGTTATTTTGCTCTCCAAAATAGAGACAAGCTCGGTTTAAAGTTTCCTAAAAAAATGGCAGCAATCGCTTTGCAAATTAAATTCCTAGTCTTCTTAATCGAATTTACACACCCAGTTTGAACATGAATGTTTATTGTTACGAGTGTAATACATAGTTCAATTAATTTCAGAACCAATCATTTCACACAAAACGACTATAATTAGCCTAAAACTTTTTTCTTACCTTCATTGAACAATTAAGATCTAATTTAGAAACCAAAATTTTCTTGAGAGACATCGTAAGGGTAAGGGATATCATCTAGTTTATCTTCTTTTTTACAACTCATTGAGTTGCTGCACTTTTTTAATTGACCTTGGATGTTGACAAATATCGCAAAAAAAGGCGAAAAACTTGAGCAGATTCATTTAAACAGAATGAAAGTTTAGCGTAGCAAAGTCATGTTTCAAAATTTTTGTACCAAATGGATGAATTTTAGAACAATTTGACAATCTTCATCGATGACAATGCAAGACAAGTACGTGAAAAAAAGACTTGTCAGATTTTTTGCTTGATTCAACAAGAAAGTTTTGTATATTCGACTACAGATTCGTACCATCTTCAACTTAGTTTTTAATCAAAAAATACTTTTTTTCAAGAAAATTTTTAAATTGCTCTCAAACGAAGTTTGCAGTAACAAATTAGTATTGTGTTCTTTTTTGCGTTTTTTGGCTTGACAGATTTTTCACCTGACACATTTCAATTTCCGTCCACAAAAAGGTAGAAAGAGGTAAGCCCCAAAGAAATTAGATGACTGAGCACCTCTCTTAGAGCCTAATGCTTTTCTAGTCTCTAAGTATGCGATTCACCAAAACTGTAGAGGAGACACTGGGTGTGAAGGTCGGTTCTTAGAGTTTGAACCCCCCCCCCATCACCGCGCCGCCTAGACAACCATACCGTTTAACTTCACAGCCAAAGCACTCCTCAATTTTAGCATCCCTAAGCCTTGTCTCTCAACTATCGAAGCCAACCGATAGCAGGTATTTTGCGAGCAGTTAGCCTGACGCTAGTTGGTTAAGTTTCTTTCTATTATGTCTTTTAAATTTTTTATTACAATAGTATAAAACATTTTAAGTACAAAATTATACAATCTCAACTAAAATAAATATGTATTACACACTCTGGTTCAACCTTTTATCTGGCAATATTTTTTACCAACAAAAAAGTTTTAAAAAATTCGAATCCTTTCCGTTTGTGCCACCCCATCTTTGAGTGCGAATATTAATTGCATCCCACAGACGCACTTGCCGTATTTTTTCATAGTGATTTACCATGTAATGACACGTACGTTGTAAATGGTGGAGCATAACGAACTGGGGGCGGGGGCAAACGAATAAGATCAAAAGGTTCATGATCGCCTAGAAATTTTAAAGCTTCTAATTTAAATAATTGTTTTCGTTAATTCATTAGTGATATAGACAAAAACTTACACCTCGACAAATGTGTTAACATATTGCATCTTTTTTTGTACAAAAACTCAAGCAACTACGACAACTTGCATTGTTTTATATATAATCAACAACATTGTTGAGCTCTGTACTGACCAGCATAGAGCTTGAACAAAAATGCGGGATGAATTTATAAATATTAAGCTTCTAATCAAGTTTTCGCTGTGCTGGTTTAGAAGTTAGAAGCTTCTTTTTCCATAGGGTGTGTGGACTGGGTGGTCATTTTTACTCTTACAGAATTACTCTTATAAAGTAGGTTTTTTGCATGCTTAATTGCAGGGTCTTACGACTATGCGAGGAGTTTTTAGTGGTGAATTTTGTTTTGGCTATTTTTTTCAAGGGACCTGGAGCAGCTGATATTGTTTTACTTCTGCTGCTATTTTTAAAAAACTTTTTCTTTCTTTTTATAAAATAAAACAAAAAAAATATTGCCCGAGAGAGAGAGAGAGAGAGAGAGAGAGAGAAAGCGCACGCTCTATTGGTCTATACAAAAATTTTACGATAACCAGTTAACAAAGTATTCCTTGTTTGGTCTCTTTCTCCCTATTTTAGTTTTTTGGGTCTTTCGTACTATATATTTCTGTATTTTTTCAATGATTTCGATATATCAATTAGAGTTGCGTTCAGTTTAATTCAATTTAGTTTTTGAGGTTAGAGTGAATGAGTTGATGTATTTGAAGCAACTATTAGCATTTGTTCAGGCATTCAGCTGCATTATGGAAGAAATCGCTTTTACTTTAGTAGTACTGATTTTGAAATGTTTTTTTTTTACTACTCATAGATTGTGCTACATTAATTTAAAAATCCAGTTAAACATTTATAACTAGAAGATGCTAAGGATTTTTATGGGATTTAGACAGAAAATCACTATGGATTTGAAGTTTTTTAACCAAAACAATGTTGCCGAGACACTTGAAAAGAGTAACCTATTAAGCTGCATAATGGAAATACTGTACCAGCATTTTAATATAAATTGGTGTGATCTTTTAAATATGAATTTTTTATGCAATGAATTGTCTTGTACACCAGAATTCTCAGCCTCAGTTCTCATGCATTTTTTGATATCTAAAAACTTGTTGCATCTTCAGCTTCTTGGTCTGTTTTTGAAAAATTTTGATGGGAAATTTATTTTGCATTTTTTGCATTGATCTATTTTAGAACGGTTCGTCATGTTTCACATCTGTTGTCAAACATTTGCCGTTATCAAATTTACCAGAAACTTAGCTCCAATCATCAATTTTAATGACCCATTTTTCAAGCATATTTTTGCGACTATTTATATCTCGACATTGTTCTCGACATTTTTAATTCATTTATTTTTGTCTTTAACTAGTAATTCAATAAAAGGACATGGTAAAAGACAGACTAAGTTGTTCAAAACATAGTTTTTGGGTGTAATTAAGTTCTTTGCTTTCAATATCAGTCACACAAATAATGAAAAAACATTTTTTTAAATTTTTTTGTATTTCGACATTTTTTGGTAATGGTAAGGATTGTTAGATCACTGAACTAAATTTTTATTTAGTTGATGCCAAAGTTTTTTTTATTTTTGGCGATCTTTGGGTGCGTAAGGTACTTTGGGTGGGGGCACACGGGAATGGTATGAATTTTTGGGTAACTACATAAAATACCAGATCAATTATCTTCTCATGCTTATAAGTAAGAACAATACTAAATACTGAACAGTAAGAACAAAACATCAAACTAAACTGAACACTTTGTGAAATAGCATGCTTTGTTCGAATTCAATTGTTCAGAAAGTGAAAGAATGTCATTTTCTTTATTGTGGTTAAATTCTCCTAATATTTACGACGCTATATTGTTATATTGTAAGACTTCTTCTTATCAGAATAATGCACTTGCTATTGTTTAATAAATATTATCTGTAAAAATTTTATTTTTTTTTCAAATTCCGAGGCAAAAACGTTTTATCCACGGGGAAATAAAGCTCCTGTTTGAAAATTTAACAAACATCTGAGTTAAAAATGTATTCTTCAAAATCATCCAAAATTGCCAAGATTTAATTCAGTAACTTTCATGCTCCGTTAAGTGTTGGTAGTTTTTTCACACATTTTACTTGTTGATTAAAACAAAAATATGGAATGTACTTTTACATATAGATTAATTTGGCCCAATCGCATTTTTTGATTAATTAATTTTTAACCCATGAATTACGCTAACTTAAACTTATTTAATTTCGCTACTTGAATTTTGCTGACTTTAATTTCTTCAGTCTTGAATTAATTCAGTTTTCTGACCAAGTCATAAAAGTTTGCACCAAAACCAATGTAGTATTTTCTCCATTTACTCGCGAAACCTTTAAAAAAAATGGAAAATGAAAGCCCAATTTTCCCTCATTGAGTAATTTTTAAGGAGAAACCGTTGGGATTTCGTACTATTATGGGCGACAGATTGTCTGTGCAGGGGCTAAGATAGTCAACCGAAAGCGGAAAACGGCGGGGAAGGCGGGCGAGGGCAGTAAAGCGAAAGCGATGTTTACTATCACAATGAAAAAGGTGCAATTCTATTTACAAATACGCGAATGCTGTGAATATGATTCAGCCGGTCTCGGCAAAATGGCATCGGGTTTAATGACATTGGGTAAAATGGAATACGGTAAACTTTCATTTAACCGGTGCAGCTAACTTTTTCGGTTGCGATGACTTCATATGAAGCCCAGCTCACTCCCTCCCCACCCCCCGCGCGCTAAGGCATGGCCATGGTTTTCGAGGCATGGCCAAATGCGCTCATCTCATGTTGAAAACTTAAGCGAATAGGGTTTAAGTAATTATGAGGCTTCTGATCAACTTACTCAACCAATTTAAAGGATTTATTATGAAACTTTACGGCTTTTGATCTACTGTCCTTTCGATTTAAAGTTTTGTTCTCGACCTAACTTTCGCAATTTGCGTCATTATTGGAAAAGAAAGAAAGAAAGAAAAAGTAAGAATTTATGTATAGAAGGTGCCTTAATGTCTGCAAGATTTTTGTGGAATGAGGTCCAATTAGATTAGTGTTTGAAGTTGAGATGAGAGTCAATTAAATCAAGTTTCCCTCTTAATTGCGTCCTAGCCCTATATCCATTTTGCCCCCTTTGAAGGGCGGCTAGGAATTATGGCCGAAGGGGCGATTAGCACAAAAAGAAAAGATTTTTAGTCATTTTTAAATGATTAACATTGAATAATTAATTTTGGCAGACGGACAAAATACCTAATGCCAAAAAAATTTAGACAGGACCGAAAAGGTACGCAAAATGTTTAGCTGAAGTTTCAATCACCATAATCATTCCTGATCAAGATAGTTTATAAAGTCGACGCCACGGCCTAGC
Source organism: Convolutriloba macropyga (assembly GCF_964194025.1). Classification (NCBI taxonomy): domain Eukaryota; kingdom Metazoa; phylum Xenacoelomorpha; order Acoela; family Convolutidae; genus Convolutriloba; species Convolutriloba macropyga. The sequence goes on from NC_134468.1 coordinate 9,890,521, forward strand.
CTCAGTGGTCCGTGGGACTTCATATGAAAATATCACAACCGGTCATAAAATCAAATTATCCGCTTAAATATGATAAAACCTGTTTGTAATACCAACTGCTGATTTGTAATCGGAATATTGAACGTAATGATCAAAAGGAATAATTTTTTCGGGTATTTTGGCATTCGGTAAAATGTCATGAAATCTTTAATCTTGATTGACTGCGACAATTCAGAATAGTTAGTTTGCAGGTTGAAAAGCGCTCAAAAGATTTTGACCCCGACAGAATCTTACAAAATTCTGTCTTTTTAAAACTTTTCCTTAGCTTTTTCAAAAATCTTTTTAGATATCTCACAAAATATTAAGTCGAAAATATTCGGCTTATTGTTTGGCATTTTAGACCTTGTCACAGGAGAGAACTATATAACCATGACATAGTTTGTTTTGTTTTCTATTGTTCTTACCTTATCAAAGGAGGGGGGGGGGGAATAAGCTATTATTTTGATTATCAGTAAATGCACTTTGTATTTGTAATTCGTAAACAAGTTTCGTAAGTGACGTAAAAAAATAAAAAATTTAAAACATTCTGATAAACGCTCATTCTGCAAATTTTCGTTTTTCCTTTGAAATCTATTATTTCAAACACTCGGCCAAGATAAAGTTTTTTCTTATTTCTTATTCTTGGTTCATTAAACGTCGTTTCTGAACACAATTTTAGAAATAGTTAATTGTACACAAAACGGACGACATTGAAACACTTTTGAAATTGTGTAAATTAGAAGTTTTACCCACTAAAAGAGGAAATATATTTTGTATTAACACGCCTACCGTTCGGAAAACATTATTTGAATCCTTGAAGCTTAAAGAACACTTTTCATATAAGTGGTTCGAGCAGTAATTAGTTGGCACAATTGCTTGGCACAAAAACAAAACTCCAAATTTCAAAATCATGTTACGGGTTAAAATATGCTTGAGTTATGTTTAAAAAAAACGCTCGAGACAAAACAAAGACTAATGCATGTGTTTAATTGGAAATTCGAAAAGAATAAAACTTTGAAATCCAATGAGATAATGCAACTAAATATAATATTTTATGCCTTCTTTACTATAAAGGCGCCCAATTTCGTACAATAAAAGTTTGATTGGACTCAAATTTCATGTTAAACATCAGCCATAGACGAGGCCAAATGTATATCTTGCAACACTCTTGGAAGATTAACAATTCTTGCAAAAATTTGGAAGAAAATTTTACAAGATGCTGTATCGTCTTGCAAAATTCAACCAGAATCTGTAAGGATCTAATTTTAAATGCTAGGATAAAATATTGGGTATAATTTGGGTATTTGCTACATTGGGCATTTTGTGCTGACAACCCTTAATGTTAAGGACTGCTCTAAAATCAACAGTTGAGTTAGAAAAGCGATCAAATTGCTATAATACAAAAAATTTTGAACTAACCTCGATCAAATCAAAAAAACTCAAATTGCAAATTGTAACCAAAATGGAGAATTTGGTGTAAAACAGCATGAGGAACTATAAGCTGATACAACAATTAACGTTAATCCCATAGCGTTTTATTTGATATTCTTTCCACTTGCTTTGTTAATCCCGATAAATCGAAACCGATTACAAATTAGACTTAACCCTAAGGACTTAACCCTTAAAGAAATAACCCTAAGGACTTCCATAATGTTCTGATGCTCTCAAACGTTTTCCCCACTATTTGAGAATTAAACGATGGGGTTTTCTTCAACTGTTTGGTCTGTTCTGGATAGAAATTGACTTCAAGTTTCATAAGCTGGTAACTGTTTTGATAAATAGAGTGTAAAGTTTTTGAGTGATTCCTCTTTTTTGTCTTTTATTCAAAAGGAAGTCCTCAATTGCTAGTGTTGTTTCAAATCATAGGAAATTGGTTTCCCGTTTCAATCACGCCTCTATAACTTTGCGCATCAAAATTTGAGTCAATCATTTTTAAGTATGTGGAGATCACTCTAGACACAAACTTCAATATAATTTAAGCCTTAAAAGACCCTGAAAGTTGTAGAAAACTCATTAAGGTTAAGCCAAGTTGCACAATAAATTTCTAGACATGAGGTTCAACTTTAAAGACCATGTTGATTTCTATTGAATTTTATATTTCGTCTACAATATATATTTCATATATTTAAATTTCAATAAAAATCATCAATATTGCAATTTTATATTTCAGCAAAATTTGAGTCAAATTTTGTAAAGTATGTGGAGAACACTCTAGAGGCAAACTCGAACATACATTAAGCCTTAGAAATCACTGAGAAATTTGCAGACAATTCACTAAGGTGAAATCAAATTTCAAAATAATTCGCTAGACTTGAGATTCAACTTTAAAAACCATTTTCCTGAATTATTTGCTCAGTGTGACGAATACTAAAAAGAACATGTTGACGTTAGTAAATTAATTGATATTAAAATCAAAGACGTCTGTAAAACCATTGGCTAACTGAGAATTTTGGAATTTGACTTAACAAATGGCAGTTAAATTGTATTGCCAAATTAAAGCAGAAACCTTTTCTTTTTGGACCGGTCGTTGTGGACCGAGATAGTATTTCTTGATCGTGTACAATCGTATTGCAATAGCGGAAAATTAGTTTTTTATTTGAGCTGAATTCTTCCGGCAAACACTTTCGGCAAACGTAAAATCTAATTTATAATGGAGTTTATGTATCCATTATGAAATGGTTCACAATATATTTACTATCAGTGTAAATCGTGTAAATATGTTTCCTTCAGACAAAAAGTAGTTGGTTCTCAACACGAAACTGCTAGAAGTTGGATTGAAGTAAAACTCAGCTAAATAAATTTTCGGTTCAAAAAACAAAAACTCATAGTGTGTTGCTAGACCTCCTTTTTCTTCTAAGTTATTTTACATTGCTTGGCAAAGTATTCAAAACTTGTATACTTTGTAATAGTTGTCGGCGGCATCTTTGTGCTTCCAGTTCCTTGTGGCAAAACCTAAGAAATTTTCAAAATTTACAAACCAACAGATATTTTATATAGATCAAAAAATGAAAGTTTGTAGTTACGTTTGTGTTTTTAATTGATCTCCAACAAATTTTGTAGCGATTATGTCAATACTGTAGTCTTTTTATGCAATTTTTTGTTCTACAATTTTTCGCTGACTCTTTTAAATTTTTGTCCTCCGGAATGAGATAAACAGGTTAAACAGCAGGAGGTATAAAAAAGTAGCTGCGCGGCTCTCTTACAGTTTCAGACCTTGTCGCGCACAGACAAATTGGTGTACTTTTTTGAGACTCAAGTTAGCTTTCGTTTATCTGGATTGAGGTTTCGCTCAGCGAGTACGCTTTACAAATTCTAGTAGAGTGATTAGCTTGGCGAATTTTCTAGCTAAATCTTGTCTGCTAAAATTGAAGAAGGAGACGGCTTACAGGGTAAACGGATCAAACAGCGACTATTCTCAAGCAGCAGAATTAAGAGAATTAATCTTAAAAAATCCAAGTGCAAGAGATAGCCAAGTCATGAACAAAAAGACTCCCAATAAGGAAACTTGAACAACAGTCGTATGTGTGGACACTGTTAGCTAACTTGGGGTACAAAATGAACTAAATTTGGTTTTGTATTAACTGCCTTTAAAATTAAGTGCGTCATTAAATGCGTCTTATATAAATTTTGCTACGCGAAAATAAAACTAATTTACTATGTACATGTCCCTTTTTTGACAAATTTGAGAATTGGAGTATTGAAAAATTTTTAAATAGCGATCTTGATAATGTATTATTACTTCTGCACCGGTTCTATAACAATTAACAATATATGTATTGTTTATGATAGCTAGTGATAATTAGTAAAAAGAATTAGGTTTCAAATTTCTCTTCAGTTTCATTCAAATTTTGTGGTTTGTCTCATCTAGATTCAAGTTATCATCAGTGCTAATGTCCCCAGGGTGGATTGGCAGATCTGTAGGTGATACCGTACCCTTTACAGGCCAAGAATATGGATTTGGAATTGTTTCTTCTTGAGCAGCGGCGTCGAAAATCGAGTGTATAATGGAGGGCTGGGAGTGTTCGATGTGACCTGCACGTCTTTTGCGTTCGGATTGAAGCCAATTTGGAGGGAAAGATTTGTTGGATTTTCCAGAGATGTCTTCGTGATCGAATCTTTAGTTTTTAGAGCTCTTTGGCAAACGTTAGCCAGTTCTAAGGGGAATTTGTTGTAGAGTTTCCCAGGGAGCTGATGTGGTAGGAATTTGAATTCCTGAGAGGTATTAGTTGGAGGAGCTGTAACTATTGGCTGTTCGAAGGTAGAGGCGGGAACTTCATCATGTTCGGCTATTTGAGGAATAGGATCGGCCGGGACTTTGGGCATACCTACTCCCATTGCGCGCGAGATTTTTGATTTCGTAGAAGATATGACGCTTTCGTTGACGCGCTTACGATGCTCCATTTTCGGACTCCTTTTGAATACGTGTAAATTCTGTATTGTGACTGGCAATTTTGGACTCTCTTGTTTTTTCTGGAAGACGAGGGCCTGGTCTATTGCTGTGGTGCAAAAGTTTAGTCAATCTATCGCCACGAGTCATGAATGTTGCTACGTCACTGTTGCGAACTGTGACTTCCAGTTTCCGTATCACTGAGGTGTATTGATCTGTTTTCCGTACAATTGCCAGGGAGCCAACACCTCGTACAAGCCGTCCAGATTTTTCTTGGATCTTTTATTTGGGTGTCACTTTCTTGCCTGATTGATTTGTACGGCAGACTTTTTGAGTGGTATCCGTGTTGAATAATACGCGAGGCGAAGACCTAGTTGTAGATCTAGGCATTGGTTTGCCTTTCCTTGCTGATGTTTGATTCCTTTTTTGGTCGTTTTTGAAATTGATTTTCCTCAACAAGTGTTTGACTGAGTGTTGGAATGGGTAAAGAGCACTTTTTATTATTTACCAATTGAGTACGTGAGTTATTTAATTTGTTTGAATTTTCAGTGTTAATTTGGAAAGGAATGTGTGACTTGGATTTGATTGATAGATTAGCTTGGTTTAATTCTTGAAACTGTAGTTGATTTAGGTGATCAAGAGACGCTAGTATATTGTTTTTTGAAGGAAAATTTGGTATTTGGCATACTATTTAGTAGTGTAGAATGAATTGTATTTGTATTATGAGCTGCGAGTGACGGGTAATTTGAGTGTGATTGTACACGAGAGTCAAAATTGAGATTTTTATTATAAGGACTTTTTAGTTTTTTATTTGAAGTAGTGCATTGCTGAGCAAATTTTAATTTTTTTGAGTGAAACGTTCTTGCGATGCGCGAATATTATTTGAAATGATGTGATTAGTTGTGCTTAAATTGGAAGAAATTGTCCGCCGAGTGGGCTTTAAAATGCATTGAAACAAGCATACTAGTGGTGCATGATATATATCTGGATTAGAGGAATGATTTATTGGTGTTTCACAATTGGAAATTAGCTCTGCGAATGAATTTTTTTTGAGTAAAATGTACCTGCGGTGCATGATCATTTATTAAAATATCACCAAGATTATTAGATTGTTGTGTAATGTTGACTTTCACCTCAGATATAGTGTCTAAATAGAAGTGAATCAGATGCATGGCGGAAATTGGTTTTTCGTTTTGTAAGAATTTAGCGTCAGATTAAATATTTGATAGAGAAGCGACTATTCATTCACCGTAGTTTGATATACTTTTTGATGGTTGATATGGATTGCGGGAGATGTAATACACTTAACGCATTTTAGATCCGGGTAAGTGCTCTATTTTAAATTGCAATGGCTAAAGAAGTTAACCCACCAGCATGGACGGGCATTATAAGATTTGTTAGAACAATGTTCCTGAAGAAGAAAAAGAAGCGCTCGATTTTTTTATGACTGAGAAATCTTTACCCCAGAGATATTTTTTAAAATGTTCTATGGACCAAACTACTCCGAGTTACTCTAAATCATTTATACTATAGAGTCCCTCTGTACTATTTAGAAACCTAGAAGCAAAAGATATGGGTTTCCATTCATCAACTGTTATTTCTTCAATAGCTGCTCCGTGGCAAGAACGAGAGGCATTGCATGAAACACCTGGTTCGATTTGCGGATTGTAGTGAACATTTTCGGTATGATTTGAAATGCCAGTTTTATTAGCATCAAAATGAGTAGTTTGTTCTTTAGTCCAACTTTTTTTTTATTGATTTGCAAAGTAGTGGTCTTATAGGGTGGCGAAATTGGGCTAAATTGGGAAAAAAATAACTAATATAGTGTACGGATTCATGAAAAGAACGGATTTTTTTTTGAAATGTGTTAGGTAGAATGACAGCAAGGTTCGCAGATGTTTTTGATTCAAGAGGTGAAACACCTGACTGAATTATGCTTTAACCTAGTCATGAAATTTCTTGTTTTGCAAAGTAACCTTTTGTAGATTGATACGAATGATATCAGCATCATGTTTTAGTTGAAAATTGTAACTAATTTAGAATGAACTTCTTTAGAACCGTTGCTTACAATTAGTATGTCATCAGGAAAGCAGAAAGTGTTTTGGAGGCATATAGAGTTATGATTCACGGCTTTGTATGCGATACATGCAAGACATATCAACGCATTCAAAAGGCATTCTGGCCATAAGCATATTGAGATCTATGGTGGATAAAAAGATTTTCCCATTTGATTCAATTTGATATTTGGTAATTGTTTGTGATATAGATTCAATTAGTGCGTCAATTTTAGGCATCTGGTATTTGTTTTTGTGGATTGATTTGTTAAGTGCTTTTGAGTCGAGAGCAAATTTTATAGTTTGGTCTCTTTTAACTGTGATGACAAGGGGTGAGAAAGCATTTGATCTGAACAATTGTTTAGTTTTTCTATGTGTCTTGCATTAAAAAATTTTTAAACTTTAGTACTAACCCTTTCTCGTAAATTGATAGGCTGTCATCTACCGTTTGGTGTTTTAGTTGAATATTTGACAATATGTACTAAATTTTTATTTTGTAAAAAATTCTTTTCAAATTAAGTACATCACTAAATCAAGTGCATCGTATATGAATTTTGCTGAGCGAAAATAAAAAGAAGTTACTAAATTATATGAACATTGTCCTTTTTTTGACAAATATGAGAGTTGCAGCATTGAAAATTTTTTAAATAACGATCCTGATAATGTATTAGTACTTCTTCACCGGTTCTATAACAGTTGACAATTTATGTATTCGTTATGATAGCTAGTGATTTTTAGTAATATGAATGAAATTTTGAATTTCTCTCAAGTTTCATTCAAAAATTGTGGTTTGCCTCATCTAGATTTAAGTTATCATCGCTGCTATTGTCCGAAGGGCGAATTCGTGGATATTTTGGTGATACCGTACCAAGTGCAGAGGAAGGATAAGGATTTGGAATTGGTTCTATTTGAGCAGCAGTGTCGACGATCGATTGTATAATGGAGGGCTGATTCAATTGATATCTAATGGGTTCCTTACTTTGAAATTAATTGTTTTTAAGAATGTGAGCTGATTTATTAACTTCGCTGTTTTTTTTTCTTTTTTAACTAATTTCAATCGATCCTTATTATTGACTGGTCCCATATGTTCTCAAGTAAAGTACAAGTTTTGTTTGCTCAGTTTTAGTTTTATCTGACGCTATCCTGACATCGTTATTATTTTTTTTAAATGCACAAAGTTTTGGATGTAATTGTTTTTTGTTGATGTTGTTGTTGTTGTTGTTTGATTTAGTTGTTCTTCTTGCTCGCTTTCCTTATAATGGCAGATCTCATCAATCTAATGCGGCATTTTTTATTCCACTGAAATTGTTGCGTTGGAGGCAATATTTTTGTTCATACACAAATTTTTTGGAAAACACTTGAATTTTTGGGTTTTTCTATCTGTTCTCATGTGGATGAGCGGGTTTGGAACTTTACGTGCAAACGCACATTACTGAGCCTTCTTTTTAGAATCTAATTTACTTGTTTAAAAAAGAGGAGGTCATGGAAATACTCCTTGTATTACGTAAAAAGCGTTTTTAACTCTATTGATAAAAAATTGATAGATGTTGAGAAAAATTGGTTACAGAAGGTCATTTAATGCTTTGACGTTAAGCCGACTTGGTGCTACGAAAAGAGAACGTGCTGTTAAGTGAAGCCAACTGTTCAGCCTTTTTAACAGCAAATCAAAATTAAAGTTCATTTCAATATTGTGCAAGCTAAAGTGATTTTTTTCTTCAATTGTGACAAATGACCTCCGAACTGAAAAGACCTGTCCCTTGCTTTCGAAATGACCATTTCAACATCTTCGCGCACGCAATTCTTGGACGTGCTTAAATTATTAAACAATTTTGCTAATTGTTCAGTAAAAGCGCATGGACTCTTATTCGTCTGTATTTTTCAAGACAGTCTATTCACATGTATTTTTTGTCTGATCACATGCGCTCAGTTAATAGCGTCTATCCCTGAATTGTGGTTATCTAGGCTAAGCGGTATCGCCCAATTTAGTTGTTGGGTCTTTATCAAAAGAATGAATGAATTCAAAAATCGATCGATAGCATATTTATCACCAAATATCCGCCCGCAGAAAAATTGGCTATAATATCATGCAATAGGAGTAACACATGTATTATTCAATTTTTTATAGTTTTCAGAAATTGTTTAAAATTGTGCTGCGGATCAAAATTATCCTATTGCGATTGAGTTTTGCTAAAATAGTGAAAGGTTTTTGAAGCTGAAATTGTATTGTGGATTTTACTGAAATGATTTTGAAAAAATTTAAAACGGTGCTCAGGGTTTAGATAATACTAAATAGTCACAGGCAAATTTGAAAGATATTGTAGGTTAGTTCGTTTTCAAATTTTAATAAAAGTAAAATAGCCAAATTTTTTTTACAGATTTTTTTTGGTTTTGGCAATTTCGTTAGGGAATTTTGAAGGGAAACCGGTAGACATTATCCACATAATTGACGTTTCATGGGCAAACGCAGATTATTTTAACTTTGCTCTGTGTAAGCGAAATCAATCAAGCTATGACCCAGCGAAAATCGGCCAAATAAAATTTAGTATTCCTATGCGTTGCTCTGTATGATAAAAAATCAGTAAAAACCAAGAGACAAGAAATATTGTATATTAAGACAAATTTAGTTTTTCATAAACAGTCTTTTTCAAAGTTTTAGGTAAGTATATAAATTTTATAAATGCGAATAAAGATATAAAAGGCAAATTGTCGCAACCGATAGTAGTAAAGCAATTTCGTTGATTAAGTTGAGAAAATAGATAAATAAAAAAACATTATAATTCGAAAAATATTCCTAGACCATAAGAATTGTATCACCAAAATTTCCTATTCATTTACTTCCATGGGAAACTCAGAAGAAGCGTGTCACATGAAAACAAGAAAAGATTAATTTATAGACCTGGAAGAAAAATTATAGTTTAACAAAGCTCTTTTTTGTTCCGACCTTTTGTTGTTGCGACCTCTTTTTTGTTGCTTGTTGGGTTAGAAACTTTATGATACCCCTTATGATACTATGTGGGGTTTCTCGTTAACTAAATTTTAGCGGTTCAACATCACTTCCGGAGAGATACAGAGTAACATTTAAAAACATTAAAAACTCTTGAGAAAGCAAATCGATCGTTGGAGTGAGATTTTCAATTTTTTTGTCGAACCAAAAAAAATGAACAGTGAAGTTTTCAAAATGCTTCGCAAACTAAACTTTTTCGAATACGCATTAGATGGAATCCTAATTATAATCTTAACCATCTTAAATTGATACAAAAAATAAGTTAGATAAAATTACAGATGAGAAGAAAAACTTAGATTTTTAGTTTAAAAAAAGAAACAGTTTTAAATATTTTTCAAATTTTCTACTTGAATAAAAGAGTATTTTCTGCTTGAATTAATTACTCATCAACAAGTCATTCATGTTTGTGTGTCTAATTTATGTAAAATACATCAAAGTGCAAAAACAATTGAACAAATACAGAACAAGAAAACCAAAAATACGTCATGCCATTATGGTTCTTGCAAGAGCTAAAAGTATTACCAAATCGAAGTATAGAAAAGTTCTTAAGCACTATATATCAGGTAAATTTTGATAAAAAATTGATGAACTCCATTCAGTTGAGATACCGAGTGATCTCATTTAGTGGACAGGTGTGAAAAGCGCAATTTCTTTAAAAAATGGACAAAGATGAACGGTTATCCTGAACAGATTACAAGCAGTAGTTGACTGAGACTGCTCTTGACTCCTCACTTAAATAAACTATTTATCTCATTCAACGAGTCAACGTAACGAGTTAAATGAAGAAAAATTGATTCAACAAGAAAAATATAAACAAAAACGATAATTTTCTCTAGAGTTCGCTGAAACTTGCGACTAAAAAATGTTTATTTTTATTCTTAACTCAAAATGCACTCAGACACTTACGACAGCTCACAGAAATAATGTGCAAATTTACAAGAACGAAGAACACAGAAAATTTAGGAGACAACCAGGAGAACGAACAGGAGAACGAACAGATTTTCAAAATCTGTTAGCCTTATTCTGAGCAAATTTGACGATGTCCCAACGATTACCCTTCGGTTTTTGTGCCATTTTCGTTTTTGTTTGGTCAGTGACTTACTATACAACATATGTTGCACAAAATAACATAAATAAAAAGGAAACTACCCAAAATAGCTTTATCTGGTATTGGAAACAATCAGATCATATATTCAACAATTTCGTCATAACTATAAACATCAGAAATCGGTCCGGAAAAAATTGGTACCACAAACAATGTCTCATGGACAAAAATGATAAATACGATTATCCTCAGATAATAAGATTTGAAAAAAGTTTAAAATTAAGTTCATTATAGAAACAAATTGTTCTACAAAATATACTATTTGCAAACATAAAATTTTACCAAATATCAGTAAAAACTTCACGCAGTAGCAAAAAATATGACAAAACGTTTAAAAAGCCAAAACGGCAAAATGAGAAAAAATATAAAAACTTGAGTTGTTGATATTTTCTATGCTTGCAACTATTTGTTGAAATCAGTTGGAAAATTTGGGTTCTGAAATAAGAAAGAGGCATGAAACTGCAGCACCTAGAGAAAATATTTGTCTGGATAGCAAAAAGTTTTCAACATTTTTTTTCTGGCTCTCTCTCTTTCTCTCTCTATCTCTGTGTCTCTCTCGATGCCTCCCTCTCTCTCTTTCTCACACACACACACACCACACAAACACACGCTCTCTCGTTCTCTCCCTCTCGTTCTCTTTCTCTCTCTTTCTCTCTGGGAGTCTCTTTACCTGCACCGTTGTCTCTTCTTTTCTATATTCGATTTTTGTTCCGCAGATTCTCCTAAACACTGAGTCGTAAAAGCGACAACGCCTAAACACTAGCCATTTGAGTTGCTGATGAGGGCTATTAAAATTGTTATATAGTAGGTTATAGTATATCCTGTGCGAAGCACAATCGATGCCCATCCTAATTGTTATCTTTAATTATAATAATTCAATCTATATAATAACTAATGATCAAATAACACAATGTAAATGTTATTACGTTTCTTGATAACGTCAGAGTTAGAGATAGATGGCAAAAGACTCCACAAAATTGTATAGTATAACAGCTCACTTTTTTTCACGAATTGTTTTGATATTTAAAAGCATATTAATAAGGGAAATGTCTAGATCGTTCTGGGATACTTGTTTGATTTCTACTGTAGTAAAATTTCTACTGTAGTATTTTCTAATTATTGTTTAGTGTCTAATTACTGTAGTAAGAAATCAAACAATAACTCAAAACAATTTTTCCTAGAATTTTATTTTAATCGAAGCCTGCTTACAACTACTCGAGAAACAGTTTTGATTTTTTAACCATGAATAGTAGTTAATGTCGTAACTGAACCCCCCCCCCCCTCATATTTACTGGTTTATCTGTTCTACTCATAATTAAACATATTTTACTCATATTCTACTCCAGAAATGTGAGTAACAGAACCGTGAGTTATCCTTATTTGCAATTAAGAATTTTTCCGAAGTTCTTTTTGTAAACGACGTGGGTGATCTAAGTTTCTTCTACGCATCTCGAATCTAAGTGTTTCCTTTGTATTTTTGTTTCATGAGCATTGTTGGAACTCAGTAGAGGGAACAATTAGCTTTTTCTGAGAACTTATCAAAATTGCAGAATTTCAGCGGAAGCTTCCAAATTTGCAGTTTACGCAAATTTTTTATTTCAGGAGAAATAGTTTCATTTTACTAAACGACCTTCAACTCCGTTTAGTTTCAAATTTTTTCGTAAATGTTTTTGCCTTGAGTGTGAGTTTTGTATTAACTAAAGCAGACATCAAGTATTGTAGCCTAAGGTTTTTGCAAATTTCTTTTTTGCTTTTACCTTTGTAGTAATGCAGCTACTCAAAATATATCCTATAACTGTATTTTTTGAAAAAAATGGACCCTTGCCGTTGGACTTAGAGGTATTGGAAGAGAACCGATCTGTGAACAATTAAATGGGAAGAAAATGAAAAAATTAAATGACGTAAAAAATTTTGATTGATTTCTAATTTTTTTAATTTCTGATATTGTTTAGATATAAGTTTTTTTATTTATAAGCATATTTCTGATATAAGTTTATCCGATATTGACATATATGTTTTTTCAAACCTATCTCACTTTTGATATTTTAATATTACATTTTGACGAGTCCTTGAAATATCTTCCAACATAATAGACCGACTTGTGGGTAACTTGTCAAGAAATATAAAAAATTTGTGAAAATTCACTCATTACACCGCAAAGGCAGACCCAAAATAATTTTGGCTAATTTTACCCGCGAGAATTCGATTGCGTTCAATATTACTAGCTTAGTTTTTGAAGGTAACCTCAATTCCGCAAAATTCTTGTAAATGCCATGTATTAACAGCAAAAATTAATTTAGTTACACGCTCAGTCAAATTTGACCCAGGTAATTAAACAATTCAGGTGTGTCTTTGCAGTGCACAGCTTCTACCTATTCTGTAGAATATGAATACATGGTCCTCCAAGCGATGAAATTGAGTTAAATTGAAAGTATTTTGATGACAAAAGAATCAATCATTTTTCTTTCTACCCGCAACAATCGTTAAAAAAATCAGTACTTTTCCCAAGTTTACCTCTGAAAATTGCTGACACAGTTTACTAAAACATTTTTTTTCCAGACAAACCTCACCCCTATTCTTACGTCATTTCCCCTTGAGCTCTCAATAAGGTGATCAAAGGAAGTCCTCGTTTCTTCAGATCTTTTCCGTTTGTGCCCCCTCTGAACTTCCAGCTGCGTGGGTGTAAATTATTTGCACAACCCAGTTAAGTTTGTCGTATTTTTTTACTATGTAATGGCACCTGCTCTGTAACTGCTGGGTGCGTAGTTGGGGGGGGGGGGGCGTACACGGTAATTCTATTCAGATATCGATTCTGCCCCTCCCCCCAGCTTGTAGGACATAACTTTTACACCCGCTGGCGCACGTGAGATATTAAGTTAATAACATAAGTTGCAAGTGGGGGTATAAAAACCACTGGAAGTCAAAACAGAATAGATCTGGCAAAAATTCGAAATTATTGTATATTATTATAAAAGTTTAAATATAACAACAGTACGAGGACGACAATTCTTGAGAAATTGAACAATTTTCTTCCTTTTTTAGGTAGACGATCTCGATTGATGATTCTGCTGGCATGGCTGACGACATTCTTGGAAATCATTCCATTCCCATTCGTGTTCCACTTGCAGACCTCAACAGACGGGGAACTGCAGTGTCTGGTGAGGATCGTACACTCCCATTGGCTCATTGCTTACGTCATCTACTCCTGTCTCATCTCCTTCGCAGCTCCATTCCTCATCATTGTCGCCTGTTATTGCGTCATTATAGCCACTGTTACCAAAAAAGCCAACGCACGTAAGTTCACCTCTCTTTCTCCCAGGATGAAGTCCTCGACCCAAGACAAGTATGGACCAGACGGACCTGGGTCACAAACAGGGGATTCCATAGCAGTGCGACCGAGCTCATAGTTTGGACAAAATTTCGGTCGCGCTGCTCCGTCTGGCCTTATACCTGAATTGGATCTGTCCGGTCTGAACCCCCCTGTCCGCGACCCAAGTCCGTCTGGTCCATAGTCTGTTTTGGAACGAGGACCTCATCTTGGGCTGTTTTGACAGTTTTAAAATACTGTTTTAATAGTGTTTTTTTAAAAAAAATAAGTTTTCTTTGTTTTTTTTTATCAAAAATTTTTCAAGATTCTTAATAAAAAAATCTGATGAAAAATTTGGCGACAATTTGCTGAAAGATTGTTACTTAAAATTGATTTCACGGAGATGGGTGGCAGACCAAATCAGCGTTGAGTTAGTCTAGAGACATTCTGTATTTTAGGATGGCTAGTGTTCATGTCTCAACTTACAATGGCCAGATTTGATTTTTGAGTAAAATTTACTGCATGGAAAATAATATGTTCAGTTTATCTCCATACAGCCAACAAGTTTTGCTTTATGTGCAACTTGACCTCCCTCATGGGCACTTGTAACATTTACGTTGCGTAGCAAGACGTAATCACTGAGCTAAATGGGCTTTGTGGTAATTGCTTACTCACTAAGTTATGTATAAATAGTGTGTATACTACTAGAGTAATTACCTTTTATGTGCTACAAATGTATGCACATTATTCTGCTCAAGTTTAATTTTTGTTTTTGAGTAACTTTCAGACTATAAAGGATAAGTTTAGGTTGGGCAAACTCTTTTACCTCAATATAATCATTATTTAAAGAAAACTGCACATAAAGAAATTTTCAATGTTCTGGAGATGCAATGATCCCAAACTGAATTAAATTTTTACGCTTGAAATGTTCTGGATCAGCGCTGAAATGCTCTGAGACCCATATCTGGGTTCTGGAATTGTTCCAAAATCTAGGTCAGTTTGTAAACTCTATGATTTTGATTTTCCAAACGTTAAATGATACTTTTTCCTATTCAAAAATTAGAGAACGCACATGGTGTTAGTTAAGCATGGATAATTGGCAATCAGCATGTGCGCATATTTTTCAAAAATTACACACATATTTTTTTCGGAATCCGAAGAAAATGCATGTCGTGCAAACTCTCACTAAAGTTTGCATCCACAGTCAATTCTTCGATCAATAAGCATAGCGGAAAGCAGGGAATTCATAATATGATGGAAGTTTCGACATAACATTCTTCCCTGGTCGAGGTGTCACCGCTAAAAATTGCTAAAAGATGTAAGATTTGCGGTGAATTTGGGAAAAAGTGTAAGATTTGCGCTCAATGCAATTAATGCGGTGAAAATTTTTTTTACCGACTAAGCCGTGAAAGAAAGTTTTTCACCGCTACCAGCAGAATTCGGTGAAAAAAAATATCAGCACCACCAGCAGAATGCGGTAAAAATTTTTTCAAGGCTGAAATTGCAAATCTTACAATTATTCACTGCTAATTTCAACGCTTATGTTAAGTTCACAGGAAATATCAATGAAGTAAGTGACAGATGGTGCAGTGGAACGAGGGTTGTTGACTTGCAGGAGGTGAGAGGTCCGAACCCGTGTACGGCAGCTTCTTTTTTGTAAGAAATCCGGTGAAAGCGGTGAACAAAAATTTTTCACCGCTAAAAACCGCAAATCTTAAAAAATTTCACTGCATTCGATGATAAAAGATGCGGGCGCTTTGCGGTGAAAAAAGTATTTTTCATCGCTATTCACCGCTTATCTTACATTGTTTTCGACTAAACCTCGACCCTCGTTCGATCCAAAAAAATACAATCCCGATTTGGTCTAGCCAATTTTAAATTTCGGTCTCTTCGATCTGGACAATGTCAAATTTTGGTCCATTTGGCCTGGCCAAAACTGTTGACTGGTTAATCAGTCTTGGGTTAATCAAATAACAGGGAGGTACTATTGGGATAGTTGGTTCTGAGCAAAGTGTAAATAAGCTATATGGTCTGGTCAAGCCCAGCCAGAAACAAGTGTTGTTCATTGCAAAAAAATTAATTGTATGATTAATCAACTGATCTATTGAGTCTGTGATACGTATGTATACTTATATATCGAAACCTCTATGTGTACTTAATTATTTTATCCTCTATTTTTAATATTTATATCATGCGCTTATAACTTGAGTTATGACTTTTTATTATTCACGTATAAAAATATTCCCGCTAGTCTACTATATTATTTCATATGTTGTTCACAGTATTTTATTATAAGTAATCAGAATTTCATTTAGTCAATCTGAATTCAAGTTGCTTCTGCAAACGCTCTTAATTTACTTAAGACAAATTAGCTGTGGATTCGCATGGCGATTCCAATAAACCAATTCTGTAAAACACACTTATTTAAGGATTCGCTCTGCGATTCCCATTACATTTTGAGATAGTGTATTTGCGACACACATCCAAGTCTGTTTGCAAAGCTTAAGTATAACATGGCGCAGTCAGCAATTAAGGACAGCGGCGAATCTCCACTCGGAATTCAACCCTTCTGGGAAAAGGCAACCCTAGAACCCCCACTTCGCTGGGAATATTGGAGGACGCAATTAAAACTTGCAATTCTTGCTCGGGAAGGAATTAAAGTGGACCTTCTCCTAGCTGACCCTCCAGCAAATGTTACCTTGCCTCCCGAACCAGCTTATGAAGACGCAGTTGACAACCCGACAGCACAATCAGAACGAGATCGACGTACCCGCAATGAACAGGCGAAAACAGCGTGGAAAAATCCGTGTCAACGCATTGAAGTGGTTGGCATCCTATGCGGAGACAAACCGTGGAGACTATGTGATCAAAAAGCCTCTTCATTGATGTACCTGAGTTTGGGAATGGAAGGGCGGCACGTCTTCAATTCGAAAAATTCGACTATCAGTCTCGAAGCAATCTCAACCAAAAAACCTTTGGGATGTTTTGAATACAACCTTCATTCGGATTCATAATATAACTTTTGATCGGTATCTTTTTCTTACACGAAAACAACAAAAGGGAGAACCAATTGAGAAATTCTATGGACATCTCAAAGAGCTTTCGGAAAATTGTGATCTAGGAGAAAAAGGAGATACTATCATCAGAGACGTTTTCATCGCAATCATGCAGAACGAAGATATCCTAAAGAGCTTCTAAAAGAAACAGTAGACCCTGATAGAGCATTAGCAATAGCAATCAATATTGAAGTGGGTACCCTCAATCAACTTAAAATGAATGCCAACAAAGCTGAATTACATTCAACCGTCAATCAAAAACAACGGATGCGCATTGCGAATGCTACTCCCTTTTCCACTATGAAAACAACCGCACGGAAAAAGCCCACAACTTGTCACTTTTGTGGATCAAGTTGGACTCCTGAACACCGTAATAAATGTCCCGCTCGGGGAAAGAGATGCAATAATTGTGGTATTGAAAACCATTTCGCTAAGGTTTGTCGTAAACCTAAAGATCCCAATTCGTACCCAAGACCTAAGCCATGAGTCAATAATGTCGAAAAAGATGACCAAATTGAGGATGTCAATCAATTTTCGGCAGATTTTGACCCTGATTTGGAGTCAAACTACTCATCAGATGAAGATAATTGTGTAGCTGTCGTATCATCAACGGATCTCACAACTTCAGTGACAGCAGTCAACCTTCCTGTAATATTTGTGGTAATACATCAACAAATGTTTTGGTGGATTCGGGCAGCGTATGCACAATAATAAACGAATCATTGGCAAATTCAATCATTTCCCACGACTCAAAATCGAAGTGGATACGCGAGGCGAATCCCAAACAATTGAAAACATTTTCGAACGAGCCTATTCATACGGTAAGCATTAATCAAACTTCAATTCAAAGCGGCAATTGGCACGCAAATCCAATCGAAATTCAAGTAGTGGCGGATGGTCATGGTTCACTGTTGGGTAGAGATTTGTTTCCCGCACTTGGACTCTCAATTCAACAATCAAATAATCAAATGATAATCAATCAGGTAGAGCAAGAATACTGTCCAATTAAAAAACAGATTGCAATCGATTTCCCTGATCTAATCTCCAGAATTGGTAAGTCCAAAGTACATACAGTTCGTTCAAAATTTCACAAAAACTATACCCCATCACACCAAAAAGGTCGCCGTGTCCCTATGAATCTGTTGGACAAAGTATCTGACTAACTAAAGAAACTTACAGAACAAGGACATATTGAAAAATTACACGAATGTTCTGATAAAAACTTTATTTCTCCGAGTGTAATTACAGTCAAGAAGGACAAATCTGTAGAATTAGCTCTTGATTCGAAAATTCTGAACAAAGCGATACACAAGAACAAGTATCAAATACCAAATATAGATAGTCTTATTGATTCAATTTCACAACATATTAATGATTCTAGTCATGGGGAAAATGTTTATTTTTCAACAATTGACTTAAAATACGCATATAGTCAATTAAATTTGCATCTGGATACCGCACGCCATTGTAATTTCAATATCATTTGCGGAGACGCAACCGGTACGTACCGTTTTAAGACGGGATTTTATGGACTTACGGATATGCCGGCAGAGTTTCAAAAGGCAATGGATTATACACTGGTTGGGTTGCCTCATACATATTGTTTTTTGGACGATATAATTGTGGTTAGCAAAGGTACCAAGGAATCGCACCTCAAATACATTTACAATTGCCTGCAGAAACTCGAGGCCGATAACCTCAGAATTAATTTAAGCAAATATCATTTTGCAAAACACCAGATAAATTGGCTTGGTTTCACATTCTCGCAAAGTGGTGTCAAACCCATAGAATCTAAAACAGCAGCAATTGCTGAAATCAAAGCTCCTAAGACATTGAAACAATTGCGTTCATTCCTAGGTAGTGTTCAGCATTTAAGCAAATTTATTTTTAATCTTGCCAAAATATGTCATCCTCTGCGGCCTTTGTTGAAGAAAAATGAAAAATTTCTTTGGACCGAATATCATCAAACACATTTCGAACATATTAAAACTGTTATTGCAAATGCTACAGAAAATACCCATTTTAATCCAACACTGGAAACACGCATCAAATGCGATGCCTCTCGCCCAGGGTTTAGGCGCTGCACTCGAACAACTAGATTGTGAGGGGTGGAAAACAGTTGCTTTTACATTTCGCTTTCTTAATTGCAACGAAGAACGCTATAGTATAAACGAACTAGAATTGCTTGGGGTGGTTTGGGCTATCGATATTTAAATATTATTTATTTGGAAAGACTTTTACGGTTTTGACAGATCACAGAGCACTTCTTTCAGTTTTAAACTCTCACCGTTCCAATAGATCTTATAATAGCAGATTAACACGATGGATTGATCGTTTGTTACCATTTGATTTTATTATAGAGCATATTCCTGGTACCCGAATGGGTTTAGTTGATTATATTTCGCGCCAACCGAACCAGAAAGCAAAAAGCGTCACTCAATATGATGAGGAATTCATGGTAGCAATAATTTCCCGCATTCGCGACGCAATTACATCTTTATTTAGTCATTCAAATAAAATTCCTTTCCATAAGCGGCCCATAAACAGCAAAAACAAGTTACAAGTCAACCAGACGCGCGTCCACTCTTGCAAACCTACTAAAATTAACCCGCATAACTCAAATGCCTCAAATAATTCATCCACTACTCGAGCACAAGTACGCAATTATAATTCAGCATTCATTTCTCAATTTAATTACCACGCAAATCACTTGCTTCAAAATAATACTGCACCCGCATCGCAAATCCAGCCTAAACATTTCAAATGTAATTTAACCGCAAAACTAGAAAATAAAATAAATCACATAACAATGTCAGCTAATGGATCATCGCAAACCAACCCTACAACTCCTCCGCATACCCCTAGAGTAACTTTTTGCACTCAATCAACACCATTAACAACTACTAGTGCAAACCCCAACAATAATACCCAGGCCTCATCATCACCTGAAACTCAGGATATTGAACTGTCCAGGGAGGAAGTTTTTGAGAGCAACCTAAATCAGCTCTTTACAAAGTCGTTTCTAGCAGTCTTGACTAGCAAGGACGCAGTATTAAAGGAGATTAGAGATTGTGTTCTACAAGATGACGAGGCCCGATGCAAAGAAGTTAGCCCATACATTCACTCCTTTTGGAAAGACTTTCATGAGCGGTCCGGTTGCTTGTGTGTCAACGAACGCGTCGCCATACCCCAATTCAAAAAAAGGAGGCAGTAGTGGAATCACTACACATGACCCACCCCGGTAGTTGGGAGATGATTTCTCTACCCCAATATGCATGGTGGCCATATATGCATAGAGAAATTTTGGCTAAAGGATCGGATTGCGTTCCATGTACTGATATTGGTAAGAATTTAAAACCTATTATACCAAAATCTAAATGGTATCCACATAAGGCTTGCCAAGAATCAAATGAAGAACTTCAAATTGACTTTGGGGGTCCGATAACGAATGAAAAAGGTAAAGACATTTATTTTTTGGGATGCATTGACCGTTATTCAAAGTATCCGACAGTTTAGAATTTTTGAAAAAGCTTATGGGACAAATGTAGTGAAATTTCTCCGTAATTACGCCTATACACATGAAATTCTACGAACAATCCGTTTAGACCAAGCCACTTGTCTAGTAGGTAAACAAGTTACAAATTACTGTAATGAAAACAATATTGACATTCTCGACGCACCGGTCGGAGACCATAGAGCCATTGGATTAGTGGAGCGAATGATACAGACAATAAAACGACGGTTATCCTGCATGAAAGCAGAAAATAAAGATACATTCGCAACATCTAAAGCAATTAAACAAATTATTTCTGATATACGTATAACAAAACAGAAAACAACAAAGATAACACCATTTGAAGCCCATTTCGGTCGTCCGGCAAATACTCCTTTAAGGAATATTAGCACTTCTCCTTCTAGTTTAAATTTAACTTATGAAAAAATTATTAACCACTATTTAGATGCCGATACAGTTCCTGTAGATGACTACCTTGATGACGCAGGATGGACCAACCCCGAAAGAAGCGATCTGGACATTGAAAAATCCATGAACAAGGCACAACAGGACGCAGGACTCCGCTATCGCAATTCGGACAATAAGGAATCGCGGTTCATTATTCATCCAAAAATCACGAACCCCATTCCCAGAACAGAAAAATCCTTAAACGTAAAGCTAGCGCGGAAACTACCTAACAAAAAGAGGGCCAAAAGACAGCTTGCCGGACTATATGAGGTTCTCAAACCAGGATCCTTTTTCACAAAATCTTTCCCTACAACAACCATAATCAATGAGCCTGGACGGTCTCCAGTGAAAGTTAGAGATAGTGATCTGGCAAAGTTCGGCACCAAAGCAGAAAGGTCTACTAATCTCTGGGCATACGCACAAAGACGTCCTGCACCTTATGAACAAACAACGGAGACAAAGATCGCCAAGCATAGTAATGATGTCAAGCAACAAAAGAGGGGAGAAATCAAGATTCGCCATCGCCAACGTGATACTACTTCCGTGGTCTCATCTGTGAACTCAAATGTCTCTCGAGGCCTCACAGTCCGTAAACCCGCTAAACCACAGCCCAAACGAAAACGCCACACAGTTGCGTCAAATGAAAATGACAATGCAACAGCTTCGGAACAACCGCTCATATCGATAGTACCCGCCCCATCAACGTCCTCATCGCAAAATCCAGTAACGTCCTCCGCCTCACAAGAACAACAAGCAGCTCGAAAACGCAAACGGCCCCAATTTTACGGATTTGCAGATGAGGACATATCTCCAACCAGTTCGTTGGCATCATCCAGCTCGAATAAATCGAAAAAGCGAATATCGAAAAAAAAGAAAAGAAGGGCTCTACAAACGAAAATACAGTAGTCACACTGATTCAAAATGCGGTACAATCAAGAATTCCCTCCCCACCACGACCTGATATCCAAATTGGTCAAGGTTCTCCACCAGATTCAAGAGTTCGATATTATGAATATGAACAAGAACGGGAACTTTCTGTGTGGGATGCAGAAAATGAAATTTGAACAAAACTGTTAAAACTACGTAAACTCATATAAACTACATTTATTTAATTCGTTCATGTTTCCGCGTTACAAATCCAGTCTTAAATGGATACATTAATGTTAATTTTCTTCGATTGCTGTTCAATGTATTAATTTTAATTCATTCATGTATTCGCTCCGCGAATCCACTTCTTGTTGTGTGTGTCTGTTATTTATTCATTTCAATGTATTCACCTTGCATGTTATAAACTTTAAAGCGTATTCGCCCTCCGAATCCCAATTTCAATCACACTTTCGTATTGTATGTGCTGTCTCTTATTGTCAAGTGATAATATTATAAAAGCAATTACATACTACACACACGTACAGTTAACCTTTTCTCAAGCACACATGCTTCGCATATACTTAATGATCAATCTTTTCATTTCTTCAAAATAACATTTGTATTTTTATTCACGTATAAAAATATTCCCGGTAGTCTACTATATTATTTCATATGTTGTTCACAGCATTTTATTATAAGTAATCAGAATTTCATTTAGTCAATCTGAATTCAAGTTGCTTCTGCAAACGCTCTTAATTTACTTAAGACAAATTAGCTGTGGATTCGCATCGCGATTCCAATAAACCAATTCTGTAAAACGCACTTATTTAAGGATTCGCTCTGCGATTCCCATTACACTTTTGAGATATTGTAATTGCGACACACATCCAAGTCTGTTTGCAAAGCTTAAGTATAACAGAGTCCAAAGCAATTACAGTAAAAATTGATAAATTTTATGAGATGTTTCTTCTATGCTTAAATGAGTCTGGCCAAGGCCCCCACTTCGGTCTGTTCATTCTAGCCAATCATCTCTCCTAGGGTATTCTCGGTCTGGCCAATTTCCTGAATGCTAGTCTGTTGAGTTTGGCCAATGTAATAGTTACCAAAATCTGCTTGGTCTTTCCAATGGCCTTCAAAGTCTGTTTGGTCTAAGGAATACACATTTTTCCGTTTGGCTGGTCTAGATCCCCCAGTGGACGACCGAAATCCGTGTGACCAGTAACTGTATTATGTCACAGACCTCATCCTGTGTAGATGTCAACATAAATATCAAAAGTGAAATTTTCCATCCCGGGTCGAGGTTTTTTTGGTGAATTTTCGTAAGAAATGCGGTGAATTTTCGTAAGAAATGCGGTGATTGCGGTGATTGCGGTGAATGCGGTGAAAAAAAATAATTCACCGCTTTTCACCGCATTTCTTACAAAAATTCACCACCAAACTTCGACCCGGGATATTACACAATATTCATGGTATTTCGCTAAAATGTTGGTTTGCATTAATTTAAATACCTGATATGTACCAGGAAACAACTTTCTCAGTAGCGCGAAGTAGTAAAAACTTCTGTGAAAACCAAAAAAAGTCTTTTCAATAAGTTTCTCAACCAGATTCAGACTTAGGTTAAACGTTTCTCCGCTAAACTCCTAAGCAGCTGAAACTCATTTTGTTGAAAAAACTCTGTCAGTCAATTTCAACAAATTGATTCCAGTGAGTATCTTGTTTTTGAAGGCATCGAATCATTGTCACTTATCAAATATATCGCCAGAACAAAGACGTCTGGTTTTAAAATTAATTGAATTTGTTTTCAATCTGACTCATTCTGTGCTTCAGCTTCATATTTGAATTTTTTGCTTTTCTGACAAACAATTACACAGTTAAATTTTTGTGGTTGGAACAAAGATGATTTCAACAAGAACGTTTTCATATTTTTTTCTCAATTATGCCAATGAAATTTTTCCGAATGACTCTTTTTTCTTGTTTTCTGAACGACATGGGGGAGGAGGTGGCAGAGTAGATACTACTTTGGAGCAACAGGGATTTACAGGGAATTATAACATAATTTTTTTTACTTTTGGCTTTGATTGCATGAAGATTTATTCAACGATTAATTTAGTCGTTGTTTGGGGCGGATAGTTTTGTGTTTCGTTTTCCAAAATTAGTACAAAACATGTCTGCATTTGTATTACAAAGTTGTCATAACTCAGACACGCCAAAATAACAGAGTGGTGATTAATGATTCCAGACAAAATTAATCTTCCGAAAAAGGCGTCGACCAACAGGTCATATAAAAATCAGTTTTTCCAATTACGATTCTCAAATCGATTTATTGCCTCACAGTTGTTGATTAGCCTTGTTTGATTAATAATTAACATAGAAACAACACATCAATGCAATAGTTCCGATAAATGTTATTATTTCATTATTTCACATTATTTCATGCATTGATAGGTTTTTCTCCACAACAAATGGAGTTTAAACTTAAATGGAAAAGAAGTTTTTTTGCACCTGTTCGGCTCACTTAGAAAAAACACTAAGGCTTACTAGTGAAAGTGTTTGGAGCTGAAAATTTTTTTGGTAATTTTTTATTCAATTTTTTATCTTTTACTGTTTTAAATGTAACAGAGATATTGGCCAGTCTAATCGCGCAAGAATGTGATTACAATGTCCGAAAAATTCTCATATTTAACTTTTTCTAAATTAAAAAGTAAAAGATATCGCCCATTAAGTTCCTCTTCCTCACGTTACAAAGTCCCCGACTCTAATGACCTACGTTGAGACTTTCACGGACCTAAATGATTTTTGAACAGAAATTCGTCTTCAGAATCGGGTTTAAAGCAAAAAAAGCAAAGGTTACTGGGCATTTTTCGTCAAAACTTTTAGTCTCTAAGTATGCTGTTCACTAAACTGCAGAGTAGACAAAATTTCACCTGTTCACTAAACTGCAGAGTAGACAAAATTTCACCACTTTGAAGGCGTAAATTTATGGCATAACGGGCAATTTTGTGGAGTTTTGTTGCCCTCCTGCATTGAAACCCTCTACATTCCCTCTTCAATATCTTGAATCCCTATTTCAACACCATATTCCAGTTTGAACCTCTCAAAGAGCGAAAATAGTGAACTCACTTAGCTTAAGCTAACGAATAGGAAGATCATTTGTTTGAGAGCAATTCGCCCGACGTTAGTCCGTTATGTTTTAATTTATGCAGATCTTTTTGCAAGACTTTCTGCATGCTTTTAAACTCAAAGTGTTTTTATTTGCCTGAGTTTTGATCAAAAGAATGTTTTCAAAATTCAGTGTATTGGTAACTTTACTATAGTGTCCACATTTGGGATGAAATTGCATTTGTTAAAACATAGTCAATTGCAAACTGCACAAGAATGTGATAATGATGGCCGGAGTGCGCAATGTATTTCTCAACAAATGTTTAGCAGAATTGTGAATTTTTCAAGAAACTATTTTTTTGAAAAATAGGAAATAGAAAATATTTCTGAACAAAAAGATTGTCAGATAAAAGTTCTTAGCATTTGCAAATCATATTATAGTAATCTCTTCTCATCTTGAAGATTGCAAGAGGTATCCCATTTTGAAGTTCTGATTCAAATTTTCTTATGAAATAACTCATTTTCATCATTTCTGCTTGTTATCAAATTACCCAGACTTCACAAATCACTTCTGTACACAAAAACAAGACTTAATCTTGCACACTTTTCAGCAGTAGAGGTGTTCATGAGTAATTTCAATTTTTTAACATTACAATCAAAATACGACAGAAAGTGTACCCGTAACGAATTTCAAGTCTTGATCAGTAATTATCCAGTGAAATACACGTCTTGAATTGACAAATCAATACGGATCACGTCTTATTTCAAGTCCTAAGACTTGTGAAGACATGTCAAGACTTGCTCAAGAGTTGTCAAGTCTAAGTTAAGTCTTGGCCAAGACTTGGCAAGTCTTGAGTCAAGTGTTTGCCAAGACTTGGCAAGTCTTGATTAATGCGCAGTTAGGCAAAGTAGAGTTTTAAGGAAAAAATATTTATAACTAATGCGTTTCGAAGTTAGCTTCAATTGTTAATATTTTTTGCGATAAATTTGCCAATTAGACGAAGAAACTAATTCTGAGTTGAGCATATAACAACTTCAATTGTCCCAATATATTTACCACGTCACCAATTTTTTAATGGCCAGAAAAAAATGGCCATGACTGGTATCTTTGAGCGATATTAGGATCTTTTTCATTCTCTATCAAGTGAAATTTGTGGAAGTTTTCTGTCTTGTGCATCTTTTTTCACAAAGGAGAATTTTTAAGCAGGCCACTGCAAGTGGTGACCTTCTTTTTTCGTTTCTAGACGAAAGCAAACCAACAATAAAAACTGTGCTCAATATTTGAATCAAGACTTCTCGAGTCGTTTCAAGACTTGCACAAGACTTGTCAGGTCTTGGCCAAGACTTGCGCAAGACTTTTCAAGTCTTGGCCAGCACCTGACTCAAGACTTGCCAACTCTTGGCCAACACTTGACTCAAGACTTGCCAAGACCTAAGACTTGATTTAAGACGTACCAGGTTTAAAAAGTGACATGATAATAGCTGATCCAAGACTCGACTCGCAATTTCACTGAATCAGTCCTGATTAAGACTTGACATTCAGTCCGGGTAACGATCAGTTGTAGCTGAGTAAACAATTTTACACGCAGTCTCGTTAATACTCATTTAAAAGTTATTTCGTAATCCAACCTAAATTGGATGAATTGCCATTTTAACTTTGTTTTCGACTCCATCATCCAGACTTTGACCATCCATATATTGTTTGTAAGTTTGTGTTTTATCTTATGTCTATGATTATTGCAGTGATTCTAGGTAAGTTTAAATCACTCAAGTTTTGAATTCTCAGGATGAACAGGAACAAAGGATCTTAACAACTATATAAGGTCTTATAAAAGATTTTTACTAACTCATATATGGTTTTCTGGAACCTTAGAAAACCTACTGAAATCATAAATGAAATCTTACAAAGCATAAAAAGAACTTACGAAAAATATCAGGAACTTGAAAATTGAACCCCTGAAATAGTTGATACCCTTGAGACCCAAATATAGTATTGGTATCTTAAAAATCATACTAGGTGATTTAAGTAAATTTCACGCACGAACGATGCCTTTATAGTCACGATAGTGTAGTCAAGCAGTTCGGAATATTTTTTTCCCATAAAAACTCGCTAAATTTATAACTAAAAATATAATTTAAAAAATATTTTTATTGTGTTCTATATTATATCAATTCAATGTCAGCTGCATCTAGTTTTTTTTCCATAGATTTTTCCACTTTTAGATTTTTAAACCGGTAATGTAAAAAGAGCATCAACATCCACTATACAATATTAAATATTTTTTAGAGAAAAAATTCAATATATGAATCTTCAGAACCATGAAAAGATCATATCATGAAAAGATCATATATGTTTCATATTAATCATACAATGATTATATGTGGATCGTCGAGAACATTTCAAGATCATAATAAGAAATTCTTAATGTCTAATGCGGAACAATGTTGCATCTTTTGGGTAAAGTGGAAACAAATCTTTCAAAATATTATGGTTCAAAACTCAAAACTGCTCTAAGTAAAAGAAATCTTGACAATCTGTTTCGGAGTTTACAAGTTTCAATTTTGGGTTGACAGGAGGAGTTCAACTGGGTGGATATTCCAAATCAGCCTGTTTAACAAACAATTCCAAAAACAACAATAACCCAAACGGTGGATCTGTCCATGCGAACACCTCTCTTGGACGACTGGTCTACAAGGCGAAAAGACCAGCCCACACCCCCCATACCTCGTCCGCGACCAGCACAAGCGGGATTTGCCCGGTGTCACGTGACTACTGCAGTGATGGGCCCAGTTTCTCGGCAGCTTCTGGGATTGGGTTGCAGCCAACGTTCCACAGTGGAGGGGCAGGAGGGGGAGTGAGAATGGCCTCGTATACAGACGGGGGGTCAGCAATGATAGCCAGTTCAAGGGGAATAATTCCGAGGGCTAAAATAAAGACAATAAAGATGACAGTAATCATTGTGGCAGGTTGGAATTGAATTACCGTTTACTCTTAGTTAACGCCCCCGTTTGACTATTAACTGTTGATAATTTTACAACCCTAATCGATTCAGGATGTTAATCTTGAGAGAATCTGCAAGATCTTGCAAGATTATGCATAATGTTGCAAGATTTTCTTGCAAGATCTTGCAAGATTAACAAAATTATGCAAGATTTTCCTGCAAGATTAACTTCCTCTTGCAAGATATTGCAACATTAACAACAGAATAATCATGGTGTAAATTAACTTCAGTGGTTATTTTTTTAACATTAAATTAATAATTAGGTATTGCAAACCATTATCAGTTCAAAACGTACATTATATTTTGGATCGCACAAGATATTTTTACTGGGGGGGGGGGGGGGGGTAGATGGCACCCTTTACTTGTTTTACTTTTACAGTATCAAATTTGAGTCCATAAGCAGTTGACGGTCGGACTAGCACTCGAAAAATTCAAGTGCAAGTTTGCAAAAAAACTAAAGTCAATTCCGAAGTGCCAGATCTCTGCAATGCCAGATATTCTAAATACAGTGCCGGGGTTTAAAATTTGGAATGGGTTAAATTTTTCAAGAGCAGAAAATGTAAATTTAACAATTATCCAAACCTTTTCAAATTTGGATCATATTTGAGATATTTGGGTACATATAAGGATTAAAGGCATGTTCTGTCACAATTAAGTGGATAAATTATCCCACGTTTGGTTGTGATAGTTTAATATCAAGTCCCACTGGCCGCTGAGGCATGGCCGTGGCCCGCGAGGCATGGCCAAATGAATATATTGCTAAATTATTATTCCTTATTTCATAAAGATTGAAATCGGGGTGAAATGATAGAGGAGTTAAAAGATACAGGGGTGAATACATCGGGGTTAAATGATAGGGAGTTAAATAAATAGGGGTGAAAAAGCGGGACACCTTCCATAACGTTCTGCTGCTCTCAAACGTTTTTCCCACTATTTGAGAATAAAACGATGGGGTTTTCTTCAACTGTTTGGCCTGTACTGGATAAAAATTGACTTCAAGTTTCATAAGCTGGTAACCGTTTTGATGAATAGCCTGTATAGTTTTTGAGTGAACCCTCTCTTTTGTCTTTAATTCAATAGGAAATCCTTAATTGCTAGTGTTGTTTCAAATATTAGGAAGATGGTTTCCCGTTTTAATCACGCCTTTATAACTTTACGTATCAAAATTTGAGTCAGTCTTTGTTAGGTATGAAGAAAAACCATGTTGAAATCTATTGAATTTTATATTTCGTCAAAATTTATTTTTCTATATTTAAATTTCAAAATATTTCATCAACAATTAAATTTTATATTTCATCAAAACTTTAGTCAAGTCTTGTTAAGTATGTAGAGAAAACTCTACAGACAAACTTCACAATACTTAAAGCTTAGAAATCACTGAGAAAGTTGTAGACAACTCACTAAGGTGAAGCCAATTTTCAAAATAAAATGCTAGACCTGAGATTCAACTTTAAAAACCATATTGATGAATTAATTTCCCAGGGTGATGAATACTGAGAAGAACATGTTGACGTTAGTAAATTATTCGCTACTAAAATCTATGACCTCAGTAAAACCATTTGCTAACTGAGAATTATAGAATTTGACTTAGTAAATGGCAATTAAATTGTGTTGTCAAAATCTAAGCACAGACCTTTTCATTTTGGAGTAGTTGTTTAAGGCTAATAATTTCTATTGATCGTGCAGAATCGGATCGCATTAGCTGAAAAATTAGTTCTATATTTGAGCTGAATTTTTCCAAAAACTTTTGGCAAACGTAAAATATAATTTATAACGTATTTTATTTTCCCATTATGAAATGGTTCACAATAAATTTACTATCAGTGTAAACTGTATAAAAATGTTTTCTTTTGCGAAAAAGTTTTTGGTTCTCAACACGAAACTGCCAGGCGTTGGATTCAGTTGAAACTCAGCTAAACAATTTTTGGTTCAAAAAAACTAAAACTCATAGTTTATTTCTAGATCATCTGTTTTTTTTCCTCAATTATGCTACATTTTTTGTTAAATTATGCAAAACCTGTATACTCTGTAATAGTTTTCGGACTCTTTGGGCCAGAAACGTGGGCTTCCAGTTCTTAGTGGCGAAACCATAGAAACTGAAAAAATCGCCAACCTACAGATATTTCATATTGATCAAAAAATGAAAGTTTGTAGTAATGTTTTTGTTTTTAATAGTTCTTGAGCGGTTATAAAAACACTGTAGTCTTTTTATGCAATTTTTTGCTCTGCCATTTTTTTGCTGACCCTTTTAACTTTTTGTCCTCCAGAATGAGATAATCAGGTGAAACAGGAAGTAAAGAAGCTTTTACAAATTTTCTAGAAATCATTCGCAAGGGATACCATAAATGGTATACATTTGCATTTTTCTTAGAATTCGTTCACACTCCCTGGGTATCCTAATCTTTCTATAAATGCTGAGAATGTTTTACGTAAAATAATCTCACTTTTTTAATAGTCATCTAGATTCATCAATTTGAACCGAGTATTGACTCTACGCACAATTTCTTGAAGATTCATTTATATCAATTTAGTGAGTTGAATCAATTTGCCCTTGTCTGATTCAACTGGAACATTACGGCTTTAGTTTGAATAGAAATTCCAACAGTTTTTTTGCTTATCGTTTCATCTCGTGTCATATCCGCGAGGCACGGCCAAAAGATTATATTGCTAATTTAATAATCCTTATTTTATAGAAAGAAAAAAATCGGGGTGAAATGATAGAGGGGTTAAAAGATAGAGGGGTTAAATGATACAGGGGCGAATAAATCGGGTTAAATGATAGGGGATTAAATAAATAGGGGTGAAAAAGCGGGACACCGTAAATTAGACATAAATCAAAGAAAATCTAATTTGTAAACAATGGGATTGAAGTCACTCGCAATACTAATTGTGGATTAAGGAGACAAATTGCAAAATATATTGTGTCGATCAGATGGCCCAAACAATTTTACCCACGTTTTAAGGATAAATTGCTTAAAACTCACATCGAAAACTGCTGACAGATAAAAACAGAAGCAGTGATGAATGTCCGAATGTTCAAGAATCCCGTCATCACAAAATTGTTCGGCATTCTGACTTACATCTCGGACTGGTTTGATGTTCTTCAGGAATAGCAGATTTTATCCGTAATGGTATCAAAGTTACGCAGATCATAACAAAAAATCTTTATAAATTGCATGTTTCTTTAATTGTGCGAATATATGAACCCGAGTTGCCAAATTTGCGGAGCATGAAATGTACCTTATATGGTACCTTACTTACCACACAACGGACAATATATGGTCACCCAGGTTGAGGTGCCATCCGGAAGTGACCTCTGCTGAGACCGTGTCAGACAAAAGTGTCCACTGATCACACTGAAGTGCGCTAGAAACAAAATGTGCGCTCAGATTACACTAGATGCTGTCTTTGATCAGAACTTGTCAGACGGGAGTGACCTCTGATTAGAATGAAATTAGACCATTGTCCAGACAATTGTGCCACCCTGGCCCGGACTAAAGCCAGACCATTGTCCAGAAGATTGAGCTGAGCGCTCGATATTATTTCTGATCAGAATATTGTCCACTTGATGTTGCCTCTGATCCGACTCAATTGTGCTCAAAATAGTATGATCAGTAAATGATTATCACTATGATCAAATCGCTTTAATTATGCTATAATTTATTCTTTAAATAAAAATTGATGTTTGCAATATTAACTTCATTTGAGGAAAGGCTAATTCTAAAACTATTGCTAAAGAAGAGAAAACCCAACTGCTGAGAGAAAAAGTTGATTTAGTGTATCATTAGTTCATATTTCTGACTCAATGGATGAACTTAAGACAGTTTTCCATAAGAAGCGTCGGAGCCTAAATTTAATCAAAATTTCCTTCTATGGAGACCGGCATTTGCTATCTGCTGGACCCCTTTGGTTCTAATCAGAGCCATTAGACTCTAAATATGTCGTTGATGAGAATGCTGTGTTTTTGTTGCCTCTTGTCAGAGCCAACACTCTCATTAAAAATACAAAAATCGAAAGGAAGAAATTTACCAGAATTGGTCTCTGATCAGACCCAATTGTGCTCGAAATGTTCTCTGTTCAGACTAATATGCGCTTGAATGCACCTCTGATCAGACCAACCCAGACGGAAATGACCTCTGATCAGACCATTATCATCCGGAAGTGACCTCTGATCAGGCCATCCCCAGACCGAAGTGACCTCTGATCATACAATAGTGCGCTCGAACGAAATCCCAGATCCTGTAACTTTGGTCCGGAAACACACCGTTTGCGTTGAATTTGGGTCTAATCAGAGGTCACTTCCGTCTTGCACCTCAACCTGGGCATCAAAGCCACAAAAAACGGTTTATGTTCTTGCTGTGCTTGATAGGACACCATATATGGTACTTTCTATGGTATGTAAGTTTCCATATGAATATTGAAGACAAACGTTTTTTGAATGACTTTTTAATCACAACTTTAGAAATTGGTAATTACAATTGGCAACGGTGCCGTAGAAAACTCATTGGCCTAATACGACGGGGTACAAAATTTGGTATTTTTACGGCGCCGTGTGAGTCTTAGTAAGTTATCAAATTTTCCTCTAAGGTGGGCGACCTGGGTATGATAAATATGTGACAAATATGTGATTTATATGTTAAACAACTCTTAAGTAGCTTTTAAATAATTTCCATTAAGTCATTGTTTGACTTAATGGACCATTAAACCCATATTTTCTCATAAATTGACATTGTTTGACTTTTTAAAATGATTCTAGCATTCGTGATCTGCTGGACTCCCTACTGGGGCTACACTCTGATCAGCTTCCGCAACAAGAGCAATGGCACAGACCCCATCTGGGTTATAATCCAGAACCTCTCCCCCCTTAACTCCGCAGCCGACCCACTCATATATGCTGTATTCACAACCAAACTCTGGAAGGAACTCAGGTCCAGTTACTATCAAATTATATTTATTCATTTATTATTTGTTACTTTGTTTATTACCCAAATAATTGAGAATTTTTATTGTTTAACACTTGAGAAACTTAATATAAAACTATTTTCTCAGTAATAAAGGGATATCAACCCGTGAAATTCGCCCAAAAATAAGCACACAAACGTGACACGTGACCAAACTTTTCGAAATACAAAATTTGGACTCGAAATTTTCCAAAATTTGGTTTTGACTTGGGAATGAACTTGCAAGTTTTTTCCTTGCAAATTTTTTAGCCAAGACATGCCCAGTACTGAAAAACTTTAACAAATTTGTATTTAGACTTGGCCAGCACATATATAGACTTGTACGGAATGCCTACCTAAAATTTTGCTAGATACTTTGTAGATCTCACACCTTAAATTTGTTTGTTAAGGTCTTGCGTGATAAAAACCTAGCTTTATTGATCATGATTCGGACGGACCGCTCAAAAAAATATGTAATGTAACACAGACAATAATAAACTAGCTCTACAGGCAATATCGGAAAAAGCTTATTTTCATTTTATATCTGTGGAAATTGCGTTGAGTTTTATTGAATTAGATTGAATTTCGTAATAAATCCCAAATTTGAAAACAAAAAATAGCAAAAACATTGACAACAAACAAAACTTATATTAGGTTGTAATAATTTCATTTATCAAGTTATGCTAGCATTGAGTAAAGATTTTAAATAAGTTGAGAAAAATATAAATTTTTGGAACGCTTAATGTAGTCAGAAGATATTAATTAAGCTGTTCTCTGTAATTCTTTTGTATTTTTTGACTTTGACTTTTATGGTCTTACTTGGCACCATAAATATGCATGGTCTTGGATATGGTTCCCAAGACACCATGAACTTCAATTGTTTTTCAAGTGTCTTGATGAGTTTTTCTCTACTCAGAGTGCAATGTATGGGTGTTTTAAGAGCTTTTTGAGCAATGTTGATATTTTTGCATGGTTAGCTATATGGTTGCCAAGTTACCATAAACTCCATATATGGCTTGGATATGGTTGCCAAGAAAGGTTCATTGTGGTCAACCCGGGACATTACTGTTTAAAAAATAGCACGTTCGTATGGGGGCGTAAAAGTTATATGACCATTAAACAGAGGGGGGGGGGGGGGGGGGGTAAACAGAATAGATCTAAAATGAAACTATATATAGTTGCTCATTGTTGCGAAAGAACCCTTATTTTTCATCAATTCTTTTTCATCAAGAACCAGATATCATTCGACACAAAAAATAAAAAAGTGAAGCATGAATCATTTTAGTTTTTGAAATTATTAAATCGTTTCTTTTGTCGTTTCTGCCCCCCCCCCCCTCATTGGGTTAAAACTATTTCGATTGAGAGCGCACGTGAGGTGTATAACCACATTTGCACTCAGAGCTGTTTTACCACAGGTTCTTTTTAATGTAAGGACTTTTGTTATATAACTGGGAAAACAAATTACTTGAGTATAGTCGTATGTATATTTATGCTCTTTGCTAGAGAAAGAACTAAAAACGAGACAGTACATAGTAAATCGTTATATAAAAACATGGCATACGCAATCATCTGTACTTAGTAACAGGGGGCCTAAAAGAAATATCCCAAAATGTAATATCCCAAAAAAATATTTCGAATCAGAAAAACGCGTGACGCTTTTCAAGACTTCATGAGTAAGGGCCATAAAATGACGCGGAGCAACCACTTTATTGGCTATTGATGGGGCGTCAAACTATCTACCAACCGCTTTTCCCTGCCGCCATTATCACAAACACTCACACCCAACACCGCGAAAATAATTCTCCGCATTTTGAAAACTCTATAATTTTTTGTCGCAAAATAATTGTTATTTTTATGTTAATTTTCCTAGGAAGCTTTGCTTTAGAGTTTTCTTTATGATTCTTTGGGTTGTCAATTCATGTATTTTTTCGGTTATGTTTTTTTTGGCTATTTGTATAATTTCAAGATGTGCTCATTTTCGAAGCTATAAGGACGTAAATTTTGGTGATGTGTTTGTGATGTGTTTTTAGAGTGGTGGTGCCAAAATCCTGAAATTTTATGCAATTTTCCGCCGATTTTTACTTTTTTTTGTTTCAATTCGTGTTTTCACAAATATCATCCAAGATCAAATTCCTAAATATGTTCAATGTTTTTCCGAATATTTTTGAATCCTTAATCATTTCAAAAAACAACAATGTTTAAGCTCAATTTAACATTTTTTTAAAGACCATAGACAGGTGGAATAGAAACAAAATGACAAAAATTTATCTAAAGTCAACCTAAAAATCACCCCAAAAATTTAACCTAAAATGTTCAAAATCTTCCAAATAGTCCCACCAAGCTTTGTGGTCATTGTTTTACAAACAATACAACAAAATACAGACAGACCGATCATTTTTTTGTCATTAGTACTGTGTTTCCAAAACAATTTTATGGGCAAAGTAGTTGAACATTTCCAAAATGGTGTAGAAGATTTAAGCAAAAATTTTCCAAAAATATGTCACAAATTAAACCCCAATACTTGATAAATATCCTAAATTACTGCTGCGTACAGCCAAATCCTATCACAGCAGTTAAAAGCAAAAAATAAAACCTGATTATTTTGTCAGTTTTTTTACAAAAAGCATAAGTGAATTAATTTTTCTTTGCCTATTACCATTTCAGCAAAAAAATTTTCGTTTATGATTCTTTAATTAAATTTTCTTATCTGCTTACTGATCAATAAAAATTTTATGTGTTTCCGATGTCAAAAAATGAAACAATACTACAGTTTCAAAATTAGTACAAACAATTTTAATTTTTTTTAATTCTTTTAATTAAACAGTTAAGAAAATTTTGTTATCACGTCCTTATAACAACAAAAACAAAATTTATTCATGTTACAGCACAGAAATGGTAGTTGTCGTTTCAGAGGTGAAGAGAACTGTGGAAGAAAAAAGAAATTTTTGGTAGTAGTTTTTTTCTCAATATTTATTTTTTCAATTTGAGACGAACAATTCTATTTAGTGCGCATCAAAGAGAGATTTCCGTTTTCTTTATTTTTTCAAGTTTTTTGTTACTAAAAACATATGATGCATTTTGCTGAAAAAATGGAAAGTTGTGTTAATTTGGATTCATTTTTTCTCCACTAAATTTGCAATTAGATATTGTTCAGCTCATTGCTCAACAATGTGTTATCTCGGTTACTGAGACAAAAATTATATAATTATCTAAAAATATCATAAAATTTTTTGATTTTTTTTTGCAGAAAATTGGATGACGGAACCATCTGTTCGGTAACAGAGGCGCTGAAAACTCTGCAGTTTCCATCGTCTTTTCGGGGCTAAAATGTCTGAAAATTCAAACAAAATTACAGCTACAAAACTTTGAGCGGACAGTTCTGTGTTGAAATATATGACGATTGTATGACTACATAAAAATTTTCTCTCGTATATGAATTCGAACGAATACAGAGCAAAAGAAAAACAAAAATTAGAAAAACAAAACAAAAAACAGAAATTAGACTTAAAACTCACATTTACTTGAGAGCAGATAACACATTGAAACAAAATTTGAATCAATTTGCCATGACATGCAAGATACCAATTTGACAAAAGTTGGACTGCCTCAAAAAGCTGTGGTTACACTACGTCTACATACATATTCGATCTTTAATGTATTGATAAGATCTTGTTAAAACAGAATTTCCTTGAAAGTGTGAATAGGGCTTGCAACTTTGTAGATATATTGAGGCCACTTACAAAAATTTTGACAAGATCGTAACGAGATAATTGAATATCGTCTCACAAGGTACCATAAAATAAGTTTTTTGTACTTTTCACAGAGTTATAGCAAATAACAACAATGATGCTCATCATTGAAATTCATGATAAATACAAATACATACACACACTCACACACATGCGTTTCAGGAGATTGAGAATAGTGAATTGGTTGTGTGGAAAGTGCACGAGGACACAAACACAGCCGGCTGCCCGACGCCACCAAGTTGAAAAACGGACCCTAAACAAAATGACATCCGTGAACAACATCAGCAACACTACAAACACCCGAGCCAGTTTCGGCTCCATCCGAACATTTTCTCGTGGGTCCAACCGAGAAGTCCTCGGAGCCAATGAGCAGTCGCCACTCGTTCACACCGCGAGTGTGTACTCAGCTAAAAACCGAATGATGCCCCCGAGGGCGAATTCCATTCCGAAAAAACCTGCACTAAGTGTGATCGATTCAGTCAGCAATGAACAAGAACAATCACGAATTTAGTCACAACTTGGAACCCTTTCAGGAATCTATTCTGCATCTGCGTCACTCCCCCTCCCCCCCCCCCCCGGTCCACGCCACGCCTACCCCAACTCACCCCATTTCCATAATACAGTTTATGACCCCAGCAACAGTTTATGAGTTGTTATGTATTACGTCAATCATTACTATTTAGAAAAACTAGCGCGCGACAGAAATTTTATGGGCTAACTATTAGAGAAGCAGGGGGGGGGGCTGCTCATCGTGGTACCAACTATACACCTGTTGATATTACCAAATATAAATTAAACACGGGGTCTAATGATAGAGTCTTGAAAAACTAATAGTGTTAAAATTCCGTTTACAGTTTATCAGCCCAATGAAATTGTACCTTTTATTTTTCTTCTTGGTTGGAACAATTAACAGCCAAAAAATGGGAAGTTGGGATACGTAGGAGTTGGAGAGTTTGGAACATAGATTTTGGGGTCGGAAGGCGGGAATTTGTTGACACCTACCCCTGGAAAAAAGCTAAATAACGTGAGCAGAAACAGATCCTTCGAATTTTATTCACATTTTCCCTTTATATTTTTTTATCATAGCATAAACCAATCCTAATAAATTTTGTATGCAATCAACTCAGTGTAAATTTTCCGCAATAAAATAATTTTGTAAGCTGCCTGCGTACATTTACATAATAGTCACAAACGTTAATTAGTACAGTAAATGATGTTAGTATTATTTTTATAATTAATTTCCCCAGTAGATAAAACAAAGATGTTTGTTTTACAACAACGTAATAATGAAAATCCACTTTCGTACTTCTCTTTTTTGAAGCCATAAAACTTTACTATTTTTTGGTGAATTTTATTAGCAGATTTTTTGTTTAAAAATGGCACAAGATTTTTTGTTTAAAAATGAAAATAATATGGGTATCTCAAAAAAAAATTGCGTGAGTCACAATTTCTCCAAAGGAGAAAACTGAGACTAAATCTGGGAAATTTGGTCTTCTCCATTAAAGCCCCTCCTTAGCTTAGTGGTCATATAATTTATAGTCCTCCCATCATGGCAATTATCCCTTAATGGGGGACGTATGGGGGTGGGGGGCTAATTGTATGATGAGAAAGACCCGAAAATTAATGTATCTGCGGGAATTTTTCATGTAGATGACCAATTTAACGTACGTGTGTCATTTTAACAGAAAAATACGTCATAGAAGATAAAGAAGGTTTAAGATTGAGCTGCTAGAACCAATACCGTTATTGTTGATCAAAATCAGCTCATGGGTCATTCTGACTCCAATGTAACATTTTATTGAATAGAATCGTTATAGTCCTAAGCACATCAATTTTAGTACCCCACATAAATTTGACATTGAAACTGCCCTCCGAATCAAAAATTGAAATATCTGGCTGAAAATATGGTATAATTCATTGTACGGAAACGTCAAAAAAATACGAAATTGGAAGGAGATATATAATTCTGGGGTAATTTCTGGTCAATATGTACACAGTTTTTGATCAAATAGCTTACTAATATCTTGCCAAGTTATTCCACAATTTGATCGCCCAGAAGAAACTCAAAATTTTTCGGGAGAGATTCAAAGTGGGGCTCACTGGTAGAGTCCACATGACAGAATTTATATTTTAGATTGTAGCTATATTAATTTTTTTGAGAAAGAATCCTAGGAAAACTTATACTGTTCCTGAACTTATTATTCTTAGAAACTGTCCGAAATTACTTAAATTAATTGATGTTTTTTAATATGGTGATACGTAATTTAACGGTCCATGAAACAACTGGATTTTTTTTCATTGTTTCTTGATTTTAATTGGTTCCTGACTCGGAAAAAAAATAAAATGGAAAATTAGAGTTTCTCAAGTTTTTTTCAAATATTTGTTATCGCATTTCTATTTCATTTTTTACAGAAACTGATTTTTATTTTTGTTTTTTTTTCGTTTATCTTGTCCTTTTGGAAATATTGCTCATTTATCAAATAACACATGCAGACAACACAAAAAGTTGGTAGAACGATGTCTGCCAGTAGTAAGTCTTCAATTATCTGTGCTCTTCCAAAATTAATCTAAATCTAATTGGGTACGGTAATAGATTTTTCATGATACTGATTAGAAGAACAAATTGACCCTCAGTTTTTCTTGGTAGTTGTTTATCCCATACAGATTTCGTTACTGTATTCGAAATGAAATAGCGGTGCCAAACTACAGGATTTATGGTTCTTAATTATATGCTATTTTGCGGAGCGAATTCGCTATTAAATTTGAAATATGAGGATTCGTTTTTCTGGGTGCTGAGTACGCTTACAATTGGCGACACGATTGCAGCTATAATTTATAGTTTTGTATTTCGTTTGGCGAATTACAACTATAAATTGGTTAAATACAACGGAGTGTTTGGCGGAGCGATTTTGAGAGCAAATAGAGGCAACTAAACTTGAATTACGAGTTAAGCAGAATGAGGAAATCAAAATTAACTAAATTTGATCAACATTTTGATCAAAACAAAAAATCTCCAGACGCGGCAACTCAAATTACAAGGTTACATGAACAGACAGGATTTTCAGACAAATTTTGTAAACAAATTAAGTAAAAGTGAAATATGAAGATTTGATCTTCAAAAAGGAAATTGACAATGGAAATCTGAACTAAATGAAAACAAAATGTACTAATTTAAAATAACTGAAAACTAAACAGATTTGGTGTACCCAAATCAATAGCCCCTTATTAATACAATGTCATAATGTCATACTATACCACATTTCCCCCTCGGCGAAAATAAACGACGAAGTGGTTTATCAGAAAATTAATAACATATTTACTGATTACTATAAATAATACTTCAATGTTTTTGCAAGTTTAATCTGAATCACTTTCATATAGTCTTTCAGTTTCGCCGACTGTCATTGACGTTTCTGGTCCCTCGTAGTATGGTGAGATATAATACTGGATTAAAAACTTCTGTACAGGGGAACATTGTCCTACTGTACAGTTGGTCTCCACATCTTGGCTCTGAGCTGCGACTTTCTTGATTGAAGATACAATTGACTTATTTTTGATTTGAGTTTGTTTAATTAGCTGCCTTCTTTTGTTTCGTGAAGGTGCTGTAGACGAATAAGTTGTTGGAGGGCATGTTTGGACAGACGCTAATGATTCGTCTGATTCCGTGATTGACGGAGAAGATCTTTTTCTTTTTAATGGCAGTATTGCTGCAGATGCTTTGGTAGCTGCTTTCATTTTTGGTCTTGAGGGTGGCTCCGCAATTACAATTGATGTCAATGGGGGCTCCATTGGCGGCGCGAAATCACCTAGATTTTCTGAGGGTGGCTGTGGCGGTGCTGGTACTACTGATCTTTTGTTCTTTTGGGTTTTGTCGGCATTCTCACTATCAGTGCTTGCGTAACATTAGAATGAATGGATGATACAGCACTGGCGTCATCGGCGATCTTTTGATGTTTCATTCTCCTATTTCCCTGTAATTTCTTCCTTGCCTCTTTCGCATGTTGGTTTATTAATTCTTCCGTTATTTTTCCGGAGGGTACTTTTGGTCTCCTATTTGCGTAAATTTGGAGATCCGTTTTGCGCTCTGCTTTAGTCCCAAATTTCGCCAAGTCAGAGTTGCGGATCGTGAGTTCTCTTTTACCTGGTTCCTTGATAACAGAAGTATATGAATCCGTCTTGACTACTGAAGAACCAGGTGCCAAGACCTCGTAAAGTCTATCAAGACTTTTCTTAGACCTTTTTGTCCTTGGTTTTCTCTTGGCTAATTTGACTGATAAAGATGTTTCTGTCCGTGGCACTGGCGGACCAACATCAGGATGTGCTATCAGTCTAGATTCCTTCTCTGGGTTGGCGTTCTTTCTCCGGGATGCATCTTTATCCCTGTTGTTTTCCAGTTTAGTGTCGCTGCTGGCGTCTACATACCAATTTTCTTCAGGAATTAGTACCTCCCAACAAACTGTCTCCAAATCTAAATAATTATTCAAAATACGTTTATACGTGAGGCCATTAGGATCAGGTTCCGTTGAAATATTATTTAACGGAGTATTGGCTTTTCTGCCGAAATGTGCTTCAAATGGTGGTATATTTATTGTCTTTTGTCGACATATACGTAGCTGGTAAATTGTAGAATTTATCGATGCTTTTAAGTTAAACTGATTTTGCGCTGCCGTTTCAATACAAGCTAAACGATTCTTGATTGTTTGAAAGAGCCTTTCAACGAGTCCAATTGCTCTGTGATTGTGTATTGGGGCTTCAATTAATTGTATATTATTTTGACTACAAAATGCTTTGATTTACTTACCAGTTTGGCATCGCGCTTGGTCCAATCTAATTGAACATGGTATTCCGTGTAGCAAAACATATACTTGAGGAAATTTTAAAATGTTGTTTGCCTTAGCTCTATCAAATATCCCCGCTGTCGGAAATTTAGAAAATCGGTCTATACATGCAAGAAAGTAAACTTCTCGATTTTTTTCATTATAAATGGGTCCGCCAAAGTCAATTTGAATTTCTTCATTTGGTACTTTGCATAATTTTAATGGCGCCCAGTTGTTAGCAGGAATAATAGACTCTAAATTTTTACCGATTTTTACACAGGGATTGCACTTTGCTGTTTTTGATATTTTGTCCCGATGCATGTATGGCCACCATGCATGTGTCGCCATGTCTGTCATTCCCCAGCTGCCTGGGTGTGTTGCGTGAATTGCCTCCACGTAGGCTTCTTTGATCGAATGTGGTATGGCTATCCTGTCATCGATGCACACGCATCCATTCTTGACGTGAATGTCCTTCCAGAAAATATGAATGTACGGCGAAATCTGCTTGCATCTATCCTCATTTTCCGTCAGGATGCAGTCTCTTATCTCTTTAAGGGTCGCGTCCTTGGTCGTCAGGCTGGCCATTAGGGTGCTTGAAAAGTTTTTGATAGCGCAAAATTGAAGGCATCTTTGTACAGATCATCTGTAGAGGGCAACGTGACCGTTGTGGTATCGGTGTTGGGAGTTGAGGGTGTTGCTTGTACTGCGGGAGCTGTTGATGGACCTGCCTCGTACGCGAATCTGACCTTTGAGGGTGTTGAGTGCTTTACTTGCAT
Organism: Convolutriloba macropyga; assembly: GCF_964194025.1. Taxonomy (NCBI): domain Eukaryota; kingdom Metazoa; phylum Xenacoelomorpha; order Acoela; family Convolutidae; genus Convolutriloba; species Convolutriloba macropyga. The sequence continues at coordinate 9,932,663 of NC_134468.1, forward strand.
TAGGGTTTCGTCGTCAGAGTTGGACATCATGAGTACGTTTTGAAATTTGTTTGCGATTCTTTGAAAATTATTCAATTTATTGGGCAACTGATTTATAGAACAATTCAAGGCAAAACACGAGTGTGCAATGTTGGTTGTGTCGATTTGGAGATTAGAATTTGAGTTATTTGGTGCTAATTTGCTAATTGTGTTATCATATTCCGTAATCGCAGAATATTCTGGATTTCGCGGTGCGAAATACTGCCTAATTTGTAAATGGAATTTGGGGTATTTGAGGCTTGTTTTAGAAGTGGACCTCGCAAAACCTTGGCAATTTAGCGCATAAACATACAAGAGTCCTGCAAAATTTTACCAAATTTTAATTACTTACCAAAGAAACTTTTTTGAGAATAGCAGTGACTTTTTTTTCAAACTGTTATACGTTTTGTGGCATTTTTGTTTCCTTGAAAGGTCTCGAGGGGCGGAATTTAATTTAAAAAAGCTAGCATAAATAAATTTTAAGCAAAATCAACTTACTGAAAAATGGTCAAATTTTTGAATCAAACAGCCCACAAAGTGAGTTAATTTAACTAAATTTTGCAAGTTTAACGAATAAATTTTACTATGTGTGTAATGAATAAATTTTACGAAAATGCATTTAAAATGTTGCCAAAGTTCAAACCGTAAAAAAACCAACCGATATTTTGACAATTGTTTTTTTAAATGAATAGTCGAAAACGACATCTAACAACTTTAATTTGGTATTTCTGAGCAGTTTAATTTTCGTCAAAATGTCTCTCGCTATGTTGGATGAAAATCTTAGCGCGTAAAATACAATTGATTCTAATTTAAGTTTATAATGTTTTTGGACAGATACAGCGTGTCATATTTTTGATATGGTAAAATTCATATCCGCAGTTGCTAGCCGAGCAAAAAACCAGCGATACTACCAACCTAAATTTCAAAAGTAACATTTAAAAATCTGTAGACACTTCGAAATCTTAGAAAATCAAAGAGGCACTTTCTATTATGCTGGTGTGTAAATTTCAGTGTATTTGATTTATTAAAATCAAATTCACAGTTCATTAAAAATGGCACACAAATTGATTTCAAATGTCCAAAAAATTAAATAAACAAGAACAGATGGTTCCTTCTCAAAGTTTTGTGAATTTTTCACCTCCAAAAACGAATCTTGTCACATAAATTGAAAAAAAAATGGTAATGAAGCTGCAGTGAAGCATCAACAAAAGGAAACAAATATCCAAAAGCCAAGCATCAAGTTGACAGCATTTAAAAGTGGAAAAAAATTAAAAGTCATAGAAGTCATCATTTTTTGCATTGCTATTGTCGCCAGATTGAGCATAATAGGAAGGTGACGACGGAACGGCAATTTTGACGTTGATACTCGCAGTGTCGCTGATCTCCACAAATTTTGCTAAAATGAGAAAAAGCAACAAAAAGACTGAGAAAAAGCTAATCTTAGATCACCACTGAATCAGTTTTCTAATCATTGCAAAAAATTAAGCTCAATTTTTTTCAAGGTCTTTTTTAATTGTGTTTTGAAATAAAATAACACTCAAAATAAGAAAAAAAATGTTTTTTTAAATTTTCCAACATTGCAAGAAAAATTTGATTAAACATCGAGCTATCATAGTTATGCAGGAAATTTTACCCAAATTCAAAAATTAAGACTTGGAAAATCTGCCAGAGTGTCTGTCAAGTTTTACCAAAGCACTAAAAATAGCCGACTAACGTCGGGCGAATTGCTCTCAAACGACTAGCGAGTGGTTGGCTTTGCCAGTAGCTAGCCATGGTTTAGTGAGGCTAGCGTTAGCTTTATTGAAGGCGCGTAAGTTGAGCGAAGTTGGGCGGGGGTGCACAAGGGGGTGGGGGTGGTTGGGAGCTGGTGGGAGGGTGAGGGCAACAGTGGGGGGGGGGGGGGAGGGAGGCGGGGCAACCGTGGGAGGGGGTTTCTATTTGGACGGGTCTCTTATGGCCTGAACGATGTGCAGGGGTGAGGATTGTGGGGGGGGGGGGGGTGAAGTGAGAGGGGGGCTGATGTGTGGGGGGGGGGGTTGTTTTGGGTGTTGGGCTCAATCTCTAAGAACCGCCCTTCACACCATAAGTACAAGTCTCCAAAACAGTTTCTGTGAACCGCATAGTTGATTACTATTGAGCTGAAAGGCTCTAAGAGCACTCAATGCCCTCTGGGCGCTACCTGTTTAAGATTCTTTAAGCGGTGAACAGACAAATGAGTCCCGGAAAAAACAGTCCCGGACAAAATAGTCCCGAACAGCAAAAAATTCCTAAACAAAACAGTCTTACACAAAATTGTCCCACAAAAGTAGACAAAACAGTCCCAGACAAAATAGTCCGAGCTAAACATAGAATTACGTATATTCACATCATATATCAATGAAACCCCTTAATTCATTCAAATAATTGTATTTCATTGAACAAATATTATGCTGATTACACAGTTTTTGCCAAAAAAAGTATTTTTGAGCAAATTTTTGTTTCATTCTTAATTCATGTCAAATAAAAACAATGCATTCAGAAGCTTAAGTCATACATTACAATTGTTAATTGTTTGAAGATTATTTTTACAATTATTTCGATATTTATTCGGGACCATTTTGTCTCTTTTTATTGGACTATTTTTTCTGGGACTGTTCTGTCTAGAAAAATTTTGCAATTTGGGACTGTTTTGTCCGGGACTGTTTTGTCCGGACACGCATTTAGTCGTTAAAGCAACACATCATTTAATGATAAAAAGACATAAGCAGTATACAATAGCTACGTAAAGAAGGGGGGGGGTTATCACTTGACTCTTAACCATAGAATAATAGGTAGTGGTAGTTAAGGTGGAAAAGGCTAGACGGGATTAAATCTTTCCGCGGCTGTTTATTGCCGTTTGGATTGTTCTATTCCGCGCTAGTTTGGTTGTTTGCCTTTGGATTTAACGCTACATGTAAAAAGTAGTCTTACTACCCTAATAGAGGGAGGGGGTTATTATGTGATATTTAGACGAGTGATTAAGTGGTTTTGGTCAGGTGTTAGCAAAAATTGATCATTATTGGGAGAATGTGTGCGTAGATCAAATGGCAACTATTGCAACGGTTGATTTGAAAATTATTCATGAGATTTACAAAGGTTTGAAAAAAGATTATTCACAATATAGTCAACGAGTTTTGTATTTTTTAGCGACTTGTCTCTACCTTGATCCGGATCTTGATTTGGATATTGCGTTGAAGTTGCGACCGTACGGAGGTTTGATTGGTATTGATAATTGTTCGTTAGACAAATATTTCAAAAATTTAAAATTATTAAGATTACAAGCCATACTCCACAACGCTTCCGGTTTTGTTTTTGAATATAGTGAGAACGGACCTGGTTATTCTTATGTTTTACCCTGTCCAGTCACAAACGAGTATCTTGGTCAAGTGACGGGCATTGCTTTTTGCTTGTATGTTAAAACTTTCAAAAATAAATTATTCAGTTTGTTGGAATGTTAACACTGCGACCGGTTGTTATTGACTCTGACGATTTTCGTGATAAAAAGTCTGGTTTAATAATAAAAGAACTTTCTATTGCAACTGAAAACTATACAGACACTATCTTATTCGAACCACCAAACTCATTCAACTCCCTGTCATCAAGTGAGCAAAGATCTCATCAGTGGGTGTCAAAGTTTCAACGTGGTTTATCTTGGGAGGGTGGGGATTACCCATACTCTTATATGCATCAGATTGTTAAAAGCATAGTGTTTCGTTTTCCACTATCAAAGTTTTATGCCAAAGGAACAGAAAAACGGAGACTTTAAAAAAACTTCTCGAGAAAGTAGTAGTAAACTTAGAAGAATTGTTGTGTCGAAAATTTGAGATTCTATAAAAAGACGCCAGTTTGTCATCTTCATGCTATTCTTTGTCCAAGACTTCAGTTAAATAAACATTGCACCAAAAAGAAAGCGGAACTTTTCTACTACTGGCTAACGAATGAGTCGACGATCAGACAGAACATCAGCTCCGTCAATACCTCAAGTGAATTTCTCTCTAAATTTGACAGTCTACAGTTGCATAACGTCTGAAAACCATTTGACTATCATTTTTGTGAGGGAGGAAAATATTGATTCGCGTGGACAAATATTACTGAGGAAACAACAAATCAATTGCTCTGGCGCTGAAATAGAATTGTTTAAAAGAGTTCTTTCGCTATTAGAGTACTTTCAATTGTATCATGTCTATACAGGCGAAAATGCAAAAACTGAAACTAACCCCTTTATCTATGCCCAAGCGGCCAGTGCCATTTCAGATCTCTCTGAACGATAACAGTCTTCCAGAAAAAATTCGGCAAGTTGTGAACGAGGGAAACGTGGACTCAATCACCTACTATGACACTGCGCCGGGAATGAAAGCGAGCTATACAGTTGTCTACAAAAGAGAGGACATAGAATCTCAATTTAATACAAATGACTTTTTTATTGTTGATTAAATTTTTTATGCAATTGATTTTGAAAAATCACTTTTTTTATCAAACGATTGTATGCTTACTCAATTTATTATTTCCTAAAGCGATTTTTCAAATGGATCAAAATGTGGATCAATTAGATGCTGGTGGGGGTATAACTGATTTGGTTTTTGATGAAAAAAATCACGAGAGAAGCTCATGGAAGTTTTCTAATTCACGAGTACCCAGATCAGAAGTTGTGTACTTTAGCCAAATTTTCATCATATTGTTTCTTATTGCTATATCACTGATTAAACTAGTTTTTTTTAAACCTGATTGTGAAGAAGCAACATTTTGGTGTGCGCTTCTTTCTTACCTAAGCCAATATTATGAATAAAACTATTTCGACAAATGATCGTCTCTTTATGGCTGTCTGTGGTCCGTCATGTTGTGGGAAAACGGAGCTTATTTTAAATATATTGCTGAATTAAACCTTTTCACCCAAGTTTCAAGCAATTTTTTACTTTTACCAGTATGACCAGCCTAAATTTCAGTCTCTTGAGAGAAAACTGAACATTCAATTTACAAAGTTTTTAAGTTGTGATCTAATATCAGATCTTGAAAACTGTCTGTTGGTATTTGAAGATTCTTGCCAAGAAGTATTCAATGATAAAAAATTCTCTAAATTAGCAACAGCAGGACGTCATAAAAATTTGAGCGTTATATACGTTAAGCACAACCTTTTTCAACAAAGTAAATGGTCTAGAACTTTTTATCTAAATACAACACATCATTTTATTCGAATCACTCCGTGATGTTCAACAGATTAGTTTAATTGGTAGGCAACTGAATAAAACTCAATTTTTGAAAGATAGTTATGAGTTGGCGACAAAACAACCTTTTGGACATTTATTGATTGATTTGGATCCTAAAACGTCTGAAGCTTTACGTTACTGCTCAAACATTGTACCACCAGGACCTTCTGTGTTTTATCTTCCTCCGTCTATGGCAGTTATTACAAATTTAGCTGATGAGAGAGAAATAATTATGTACGCTGCTGCGAATGCTCGAATTATCAGACACAAAAACAAAGGATTTCATCAAGACAGCTCCAAAAATTTATATATTGTTCCTTTGTGAGTGTTTCTTAAATGTTGTAAACGGAAACGTTCCCGCCAACAAAAATTTTCTAAAAAATCACAAAAACGAATTCGAATTTATACTGTCTAAAGAAACCAGCTTTAAAGAAAAAAGACTAAATCTTGCAAGAAGAATTGAGCTACTGAAATCTATTGGTCTTTCGTGTTATCTTTATTTAAAGTAGAGAAATGCACTGAAGAATTTATACTAATTCCCAAGCGATTGTTTATCTCCAAGCAACCAGCTAAAAGTGAGATACTTGATAACCCAATGTATCAACAAAAAGCAGCTCAGTTATCTCTTTTTCGAAGAAATCAATCGACTGACACGGAAAAACCAGCACAAGAACTGGGAACCGCTGAACCTATGAGAGGCACTAACGAAATCACAGAAGTAACTAAGGAACAAGAAGAAACATCAGAGGCGCCTAGCGATGACAGTGAGATTGAACCAATTGTGAAAAAAAAAGTTTTTGACGCTGAGACAATAATTTCCGAACTTGGATCAATAAAAAAAGTAAAATTGAGCGATCAGAAATTTTACTCGATCTCATTATGAAATCTGACTTAATAACCATAGAAGGAAACAACGTACTTCAAATCGACCAAAAGCCACTAGACGTGAAAGTTTCTATTTTTTTGTATAATTTACAGCAACCCACAAAAAAAGATAAACATAAAAAAATACTCAACAATTTGGAATGCTCTTGTTGTATCACCTCATTTAGTTGCAAACACTTATGCCAAACAAATCCTGGAGTCTGAGTCCGAAAGTGAACAAGAGTTCTGGCCGAGCCGAGAAGAAGCCAGCAGTAGCACGGGCTCAAGATCAGTCCCAAAAAAAGATACCGAAAAAACAACCGTCCAAACGTCAGACAAAGAGGAGATTAGTCAGAAGAAATGGTCTTTCATTTATTGAAACAAAAAATTTAGATCAACTTTATTAGAAAGGACCAGCTTCCTATGGAAGCGTAAAACGCTTACAGGCTCAGAGCAAACTACCTTTAGGCAAAGTACAGTCCTATTTGGAAAGAAAGCCATCCTTTACAAAGTATCGTTCGATTCCATTAAAATTTCCAAGGCTCAAAGTTTTTGTGAAAGGTATTAATGAATTTGGTCTCTAGATTTGGCTCATATTGAGAATCTGTCAAAGTATAATCGCAATGTTAAGTATTTGTTGGTTGCTGTAGACTGTTTGTCAAGATATTTACGAGTGGTACCAATGAAAACAAAATACGCAACAGAAGCAACAGAAGCCTTCAAAAAAATGATAAAAAAACAACCAGAAGAGGTGTGGGTTGATGATGGTAAAAAAATATCTTGGAGCGTTCAAACAACTCTGTAACAAACGCGGTATTCATTTGTATAGCACATTCAGTGACAAAAGTCTGTTTTTGCTGAAAGGAACATCAGATCGCTCAAAAAAAAATTCATCGCTACCTTGAAGAAAAATGGACATACTCCTACATTGACCAACTAGATAAACTTGTAAAAACAATCAACTCACGCGTAAACCGAGTAACCAAACTTGCACCTAACAAAATTACAAAAAAAAGATGTGGCAGGACTTGTTTCCTTAGCCGTACAAACAAGTGAAACACAAAAACCCAAATTTTACTTTGCTGACTTTCTGAGAATCGTTAAAAAAGATAAGGCTTTCAGGAAAAATTACAAACAGTCTTTCACTGATGAAGTGTTCGAAATAAAAGGAAAACCAACTCTTATTCCACCAACATAATCCTTAGTAGACTCAGGCAACGAAACAATCAAAGGAAAGTTTTATCAACCAGAATTACAGCTCGTTCGTCTTTTTCTTGAAAAGAATGTCACGTAACCGATTTTAAGATGAGTTTACAGTGCATGTCGTTTCATCAGTTTCAATGGAAATATTTGGCATAACACACTTGCATCATTCCGCAATTTCTTCAAAAACGAAATTCAACTTTTAGGCGACTGGAGAGTTGCATTAAGTGAGGTAATTATTCCAACTAAAATTGTCGACGGGAACATTGTTGAGAAAATTGTCGACGGGAACATAACCGCGTACAACTTGAAAGATTATGAAGATTCTCAAAAAAAGTCTTCTGGTAACAATTTTATCTCTCGACCTCACAGCGGACAAAAACTGGCTTTTAGGCCTGGAACATTTGATTCAGTATCGCAATTTCTTGCAACAGTTAAACGTACAGCTGGGCTTCCTCGTTTTTTATTCAGAGAACTGAAGAGCTCGGGTAGATACGAAATCTTGTTGGGAAAATATGAGAGTATAACTTTTCCGAGTGGGGAAATTCCTAGCATAATTGGGTTCAAAGGTATTCCTGATGGAAATGGAATACACATTGGCTATAAAATGAGTCCGACCGCAAACAGATTGATGAAAAGTGACGAGACAAGAGCTTATTATGGCGAGTTCCCAGCCGATCTTTTTGCGCTGGAAAGCATTTAATTTTTATCTACATCAAATTTTTTGAATACCAATACGTCGGTGACGTCAAGGCACCTCTTCTACGTGTAATTGATTCAAAACAAAGTCTTAAAAACGGTAGTGTATGTGAGCTTGAGCCAACTCATAGAATAGTTTTTACAGATTTAGACTACAAGAAATTGTTGACAAACACTTTTCAGTCGATTTCAATTGAACTGAGAACCAAAACCGGGCAACGGTTTCGTTTTCTGGGACGGGAAAAGTCATTTTAACATTACAAATCAAAAAATTTTAGTCGCTTAAATGGATTCATATTATGCAAATTAAGCAACGTCTTTGCCTCATTTTTCTGGACACTATCGGCAAAGAGGAAGTGGTTTTGGAGCTTTCGCTGCCGAAATTGGACGTGTTGCTCTACCGCTTGCGCGTCATTTGACTCTACCAACCGCCAAGAAGCATCGGAAAAGAGCTCCTAAAACAGAGTGTTCCCAAAATTTTAGATGTAGTCACCAATAAAAAGTCACCAAAACAGGCAGTCAAAAACACAATATCTTAAACTGTTAAAAAGCAGACAAGAAGATCCCGTAAACGTTCTTCACCTCGGCAAAAAAGACGCAGTAGGCCAAGAAAGACAAAAACATCAGCAGCAGTTACAAAACGTGAGGGTATCATTTTAAGCCGAAGGCCTCCAAAAAGAGGTCGGGCTGATTTTTTCGCAAAAGTGAAGGATGATCGCTAACTTACTACCAACAGAAGCAACTCACAGTTCGTTAGACTTGTTTGAAAAACAAGCTCTCTTAGTAACTTTTGATGGAAGTTTCTGTCAAAAACTGGGTCCTGTGTACAGTCCTGACGGACCAATGCTAGAGTTTGAAGTAAATGGTGACCGGAACAAAATTTATTGACTTACAGAAAATTTTCCTTGAAGTCAAATGTAAAGTTACGCAATCTTCTGGAGCTGACCTTAAGTACGATGCAGGAGCTGCTGCTGACATAACAAAAACAGATGCTCCATACTTTTGTAATAATGTATTACATTCACTCTTCTCTGACTGTGCAGTGTCTGCAAATGGTTTGAAAATTTCAAATGCTAACGGGAATTATGCTCACTTCAGTTTTGTCTAAACAGAGTTTTCACATAACAAAGATGCAAAAAACACGTGGCTCTTATGTCAGGACTACTCATATGAGGTGAATCCTGGTTCCTTGTCAACCGCAGAAGTGAATAGAAGGAAAGCATTGGTGAGGGGATCGGGCAAATGCACTTTTTATGGGAAAGTGGCCGTTGATTTTTCTACATGTGACAAAACCTTCTCAATGGTGTTTCACTTCGAATTGCGTTCAGACGAGCAATCGATGACTTTGTTTTAATGTCTGACGATGCCGCTAAACACTACAAAGTCAAAATTATTGAAGCTAACTTGTATGTGCGCAAGATGACATTAAGAGACGATGTAGTATCGGCTATTGAAAAAACTCTACTCAATAGCCCAGCCTTTTACCCTTATTTTGAAACACTAACAAAGACCTTTTTAGCCTCAGCTGGTCTTCACAGTTGGATACAAGAGGATATTTTTTCCTGGGAACCAATTCGGAGGCTAGCAATCTGTTTAAATACAAACGAAGCTTTTCTAGGCGATAACAGAAGAAATCCTTTCCACTTTCGAAAATTTGACCTGGAGCAGATATATATATTTATCAAAACGGTTTGCCCGTTGCCGATTCCCGATATCTTCAACCGATGACAACCGACTGTATTGTAATACTATATCTGATTTAGCATATATTGACAACGGTCATGGAATAAGTTTAACCGATTACCCCAACCATTTCTTTATGGTATTTGATCTTACTAGCACACAACAAGTCTCTCACAGTTTTTTTCACCCTGAGTTGAGAAATTGCTCAATTTAAAATGAGCTGAAGTTTGCTACAGCGCTACCAAACAACATTGAGATTTTCATAATTGGAGAAAAAGCTAGCGCAATTTTTGTTTACAGTACCCGAAGAGTTTCCAAAAGCCATATTTTAACCTCTTAGTGAACGAGGATGACATTAATGATTTAGTGCAGAACTGTAACAATCTCAAGCATAAATTTATTGGCGTCTTGGCAGCAAACAACTTTCCGAAAAAAATGTTAGAAAACAGCTTTTTAATAGTTAATTCAGCAACTGCTGAAAAGGCTGGTACTCACTGGTTACTGTTTTGTCAGAAAGACAACCAATTATTGTTTGCGGACCCATTAGCACATTCTGTTTCATCATACAAAAATGTGTATCAAAGATTTCTATCGCAAGAAGGAATTGTTCAAGTACATCAATTGTTAGAGAATCACCCAATTCTAAGCAAAAACTCCAGACTATGCGGACTCTTTTGTATTTATTTTGCCCATGTTTTATTCAATTCACAGAATATTGCTAAAATAAATGATGTTGATTTGATTCGATTTGCTCTTCATATGATGAATTAACACTACTTTCTCTCTGAATTTTTTTTTTAAATTTAATTTTTTCTTCATAAATTAAGCGAACAAACAACAAGTCAGTATCAATAGTCATATGTCCGTATCCACTCACAAATATATCCATAATCTGACGAAAAGCACCAGAATGGTGGCCAGTTAACGTTTTTTTAAATCTGCGCAATGTTTTACTGCTGAATTTGTCTGTTTGTATTTGCTTTGAGTGTAAAATCATACTATGCACTGACTTCTGTGCCGTTGGTGGCACTGTCAACAGGTTTGAAATTCCTTCGTTAGATTTCGATTTGGCGGTTTTGGACTGAAGTTGTGTGGGTGGAGCAGCACCAGTAGTAGTAGAAGCAATACTAGTAGTAGTTGGTTAGACGTTTCCTGATTAACGAAGGGTCAATTTTCTCACCATTTTTATTATTGAAGTCAACTGCTAGTTTTAGTTTTGTGAACACGTCACCTTTTGTCTTTAAGTCGGCTGCCAGTGGAAACAATTGTTGAAATGTCGTCAATAGACAAGGCACAGAATAAAGTTTGTATCGCTTAGTTGTGTTAAGAGCATCATCAGTTGAGTCTATTAAAACGTGAAAGTGGTTTTGGATAGTTGTAGTAGATAACTGACAAAAATATGAATTCTAAAGAGAGCACACTGCAAAATTGTTTAAACTGGTCAAATTTAATTTTTCAACATTACCAATGAATTTAAATTGCTGCTGAAATTGTTTGAAGTGTCCTGGAGAACGCTCAAACATTGCTTCAACCATTTTTTTGAGTTCAAACTAATTTTTGACTTTTTTGCAGGTGAAGGAGAGTCGGTTTTCTGTTTCTTTGTTTCGCTGTCATTGACGGGGAAGGCTTCCCTAATTTTTGACGCTTTTTTAATAAGATTGTCGAATTCGTCCGTAGTCAACGAAATTCGTTGTTGAAGTTGAAATTCATATTCATCGTCAATTTTTTAAATAGTTTTAGAAACACATAGGTTCCAGTCTTCTCATATGTTTTTAAAGTAGCACTGATTAGACGTTTGTCCGTCTTCGATATATCCAAATAGCAATCACCAAATTCAGAATCTTTTGTGGCAGTATATGGCATAATAAACTCTTCAACAATTTACTAGCTTTAGATATAAATCGAAACGACCACCTTGAAGAAACACTCAAAATCAAATGGCGCGGCAGGCTTGGATTAAACTGTTGTCCTCATTGTTTTTAATTGGAAACAGGTTTACATGTTAAAAATACAGACTCAAGTTCGCCGCAGGCGTACTTGAATCTGTTGATTCCATTTAAGTTGAAAATATGCAAGGGTGTGGCTAATGAAAATCATATGCAATATGCCACAGGTGTCCAATCAGTAAGGACAATAACGTGTAACTAAATAGAAATTGTAGTCTGAGATCAGCCCTTACTGATAACAAAAACCTGTATCTATAATACTAACTAGGAGAAATTTCAATATTTAGTGTTTAAAACATATGCCATAACCATTGTGATCATAACTGAACAAGAAACAAATTATATACCTAAGTATGGGAATACAGGTGGTGTGCGCAAACAGTTGCACTGATAAGAACTCGTATATATTGTGTGTCCAAATTGTACGTTACTCCATTGTTTTTAAAACTTTTACCAATTAAAAGAGCAGTTAACCATAACACTGGTTTTGTTGTAAGGGTGTGACTAATAAAAAACATATGCAAAATGTCACATGTTTTCAATCAGTACACACAATAATGTAATACTTAGCAATGGGGGTCAGAGATCAGAAATAACTGATAAGAAACCTGTAAAACCTGTATCTATAATAATACATGGGGGTAATTTCAACATTTAGTGTTTAAAACATATGCCATAACAACTGCGACCATAACCACCTCACAAAACTAACGTAAACTTAAATATTGGAATGCATGTGATGTGCGCGGACAGTTGCACTGATGAGAACTCCCATAAATTGTTTGTTCACAGTGTACTTTAGTCCAATGGTTTTAAAACTGTGACCAATAAAAAGAACAGTTAACCACAACAATTGTTCTGGTAAAGTTTGTTTTCAGTCTTATCCCTGCAGAACAAAGTTGGATTTTGTCGTTTGGCCTCGTGCACATAAATTGAAGTGTTTAGTTTTCTCTAAATTCTTGTTCAAAATGTCTTTTTACTTACTCTCCGATTCTGAAGAGTCGTGGCAACGAACTGTAGTTTATCAGACAATGTTTGAAAACTATGTTGTTTAAATCCGACAGTATAAAGACATCTCTCATGAAAACTGGGTTACCTCAGACAGATTCATTATTCCAAAATCAATTATCGATTTTGTAGCCACTCTACCAGGAAATATTTTACCGGTCCATGGAAGTGTTAGAACTTCTTGTGGACTAGTGCCTCCACGAAATTAGCACTCTTGTGAGCCGCAGGACATTGGAAAATTACCGGACAAAGCAAAGCAAATACTCTTCAAGTATGATTCTGATTTTGTGCCGCTATTTGAAAATCAACTTGGAGCTCAGGATGCTCGGGACAATTTGGCGAGCCTATGGGGTATCCAATTATCGCCCACGTCTCCAACAAGCTCTTCGGGACATAGTGTACCAGCAACTCCTCTGAGTGATCCAAGTGCTACAACTACACCGCAGACAAAGAGCCCATCATTTTTCGAATCACTTTGTAGTAAGCATGTTCCTTGAATTTTTGGATTCGACGAAAATAGACAAGAACCCACCAACACTTCAACGCTTTCAGGAGCCAATTTTGAATCACCCAAAACACCAACGCCACAAATTGATACGGGAGATTTGACAGTCACGCCAAACCACATGAAGACCCCAAAAGTTTGCAGCGCACCGAAAAAAAAGGAAATCTGACACTGCACTATGTGATCTATTTGAAAACTAATAGCATAGTTATCTTTTTATGCTTTTGTAAACAATTGGTTATCAGTTTGTTAAGTTGTGTTTTATGTGTGCGCTTGAAAGCGTAAGTTTTGATCGCTTTTCAAATTAATTTTTAAAACCTATTTGTTGTTCATAAATGGATCGTGTTCAAACATGTTCAGCGGTTTTTTCAAAAACTCTATATAAACAAGATCTCGCCAGAAAATCTCCCAAAATTTCAATGTACCCAGAAACCCAGGTTGTTATGTATAAACGTATATAGTACCAAGATAGAAATTGAAACTCTACAAAATGAACTTGCAGTTGAATAAAACCGAGAACTTTGGCGTAATTTTTTCAAACTAACTCTAATTCAAACCCAGTGGCATTGACAAGTTCAATGATTTTCATCTGACCCAAAATTTTGTTTAGCGAAAACTCGTTTCGAGCAGTATTATGTACAAAAATTTCAGAACAAGAACAAAAAATCCAATTTTTTCTTTTAGAAGATGAAAAACTTTTATGCGAAATAGGTTTATGTTACAAATTTACAATAAGCAAAAGATTTGTCTTGTTCCTCTGTTTATTCAAAGAAGTCAATGAACGCATAAGGTATTGAACACTAGAGTAAAAAAGCTAATTACTTCGAAAACAAAAGTTAACAATCTTAAAAGTGTACAGCAAAATTTTCAACAGATGACATATAACTCAACGGAATCCTTTAGGGAGCAATCCATTGCTGCACTTTGTAAATGTGATTCGTTGATAAACACGATAAAAGCCGAAATGTGTTATGAAAAGTCAAAAAAATTTCAAAAAAATGGGTTCTTTATCGTTTTTTTAATATTTGACCACTGACCTTTGACCCCTAAAAACTACAGTTCAAAAGATACTTGCGATGAAAAAAGTATTATACTGGTATCAGCATTGAACAAACTACAAAATTGTTCATCACATCTGTCACTTTTGGAGTACCCCATGATGAGATAATTAGTCATGAATTAAACGCTAATTAGTAACTAATTAGCAAAAATCTAATTAGCGGGAAAAAATTTTCATCATTTTTTTGACGATTCTTAATGAGAAAGTTTTTCTGGACATTTTTGCTCAGAAGTGTCGATGTCGAAAAACGGCTCCTTCATCGATTTTCAAATCATCTGGAGATTCATGTTCCGTTAACATCTGGCATTCATTAGCACCTGAGGTACAAACAAGGAAAGATAATGGCATGTTCTTACTTCAATTTCTGAATCCCCGTCGGCTTGGCCTGAAACTTCTTCATAACAGTTGTCAACGAAAAAGGCCTTCAAAAAAGACACATGTAACTGTCATGTAATTGTCATGTAATTGTTAATTAATGACTTGATTGACAGAAAAATCAACTTTTTTTCTGTTGATGCTGGATCATTTTTTTCAACTTAAACCAAAGTTTTCTAATACTGGGATCATTTTTGCTCATAATCTCTCTCATGCTATTGTGACCCTAACATCTCGTTCCAATTACTGTTTTATTAGCGCCCTCTTGTGTAATTTTCGGTGAACAAGACCATGTTCAAAAAATTTCTTGTATTGTTTTTTTGAGAAAAAAAACAATTGGAGGCCCTATTAATTGGTCTGTGCAGCATAATTTAGACGTCTCTAAGAATAATTCGTAAAAAAATTCAAAAATATCTGATATTATTGTTTTAAAAACGCAAAAATTTTGATTCAAATTGTACCGCCAAAACCGACCAATCAGAAAACAGCATTTCAAAACTTCAAAATTGGCGTCTCTGCAGTACTGTAGTCTCTAATACTGTAAACCCGAGAAGCCATTTTTTGTTCATTTGTTTCTCTAGCTCAACTGTTCTTATTCGAGTTTAACAATTGTTTCTTACTAAAGATAGACAATTCAAAAATGGGTTTCCAGTGTGGTTATTGTGATTCTATTCTAAGTACAAAAGGAAATTGCTCCAGGCATGAGCATAACTTCCATCCTGATGAGATTGGTTTACCTATATGTCAATGCTCATTATGTGAGTTTACTTGGCGGAAGATTTCTTTGCTCGAGGAACACATGAAAACAGCACACCAACGATTCACCAATTGCTGTCAAAGCTGCCTACTTGGATTCAGCGATTGCCATCTTTACGTACAGCATATGACTTCCGTTCATCACTTACCCGTCCTGGGTGAACAATTTCAGCCTCGAGACATTCCGTCGGAAAGTGCATTCCACGGAGTGCTGAGAACGTTCGAGTCAACAGAGGCTGAAGTGTCCAATGATCTCGAAAACTTCATGCGGATACAATAACCCAAAACAGATACTCTAAAAAGAGAGCAGTTGACCCAGGGACCTCAAAAAATTCAACTGTGTGCAAAATTGCGGCTAATCAAAGTTCTGTATGATGAGCCAGATATACCAGAAGATGATCGTATTGAAATATACGAAAACTCTCTGATGACTCCTGTCTACGCAAACGGACTGTCGGATGAAGCGTATTGGCTAAGGGTGGAGAAGAGGATGAGCGTATTGGCTACATTCAACTCTTTGGGAATTGGTTGGACACTCGAAAAAGTTCTCAAAGTCGACGTCAAATTCGCACGTTTCACACCAATTCCTGGTTCATCATACATCGCGTTGCCGTCAAAAATTGCCAACTGTAGAGGACTGCTCAACGTTAGGAACCACGAAGACCGATATTGGTTCCGGTTTTGATTTGTGGCGGCATATCACATGTATCATCAAATAAGTCTAGATAGAATTGATCGAAACTATCAATCCGACAAAACTTCACCAACTACATACATTAAACCAGGACTTCATCAACCTTTGGGCGATTTCGCTATGCCCATGGGCTTCGCAGACATTCCTCAATTTGAAATACTCAACAACGTTCAGGTAAACGTGTTTGGATACGATAACAGCCAGTTTTTCCCTCTTAAAATTTCGTCATACAGTTCAGATTTTGTAATGGATTTACTTTTGCTCTATGACTGTGACCATCACCACTACGTCCTCCTTACAAACCTGGTGAAGGTTGTTTGCTACGTGCGAAGACTTTATTATAGATTCTCCTACAAAATTTGTCGAAACTGCTTTTGGATTTGTCGAGAAAGTCTTGAAAGCTACAACCTACATCTCAGTAACTGTTGCAAAAATGCAACTGCTGTCATTCATATGCCTTCAAGTGAAAACAACTCATACAAGTTCACGAACTAGGCTGCGACGTGTTTTGTATCTTTTGTTATCTGTTTTGACTTAGAGTCCTTCTTACGACCTGTGTCTGCTTGCAGGGGACCACGTGATGAAGCCTTTACACAAGTCAAGGAGATACATGAACCGTGTGGCTTTGCGCTAACAGTGATAGATCTCCACTCATCAAAGCCAATCCTTCATCATGAAGACAGTTCTCCTGCTTGTATGACAAATTTTGTCAAAATGCTTCACAAACTAGCCGCAGATATTTATCAGCACAAAAGGAAGCACCCTTTGTTCAAAGGTGATGGACGAAACTTGGGAAAATCTAAAGCTACGCACTGTTGGATTTGGGAAAAATCGTTTTCAGAAGCGGAAGATCTAGAAAACACAATTGATTTGTACCATTGCCACTATAGTGGTAAATTTTTGGGATGGGCACAAGCGAAATGCAATCGCTCGAGACGAATTATCAACTTCACCCCAGTTGTGGTTCATAATATTCAAAATTATGACTTACATCACATTTGCTTGGCACTGAACAACTGTGAACCAACCACAGCTATCAGCGTCATGCCATCCACCGACGAAAAGTACATATCAATGACATTTGGTGTGCTTATTGACATTTTCGTAACGGAAAAGGGAAAAACGGTGAAAATTTACGAATATCTTCGATTCATAGACTCCTTCAAGATGATGAACAGTTCTTTGGAAAAACTTGTTGAAATTTTACCCAATGACCGCTTCGAAATATTGAAAGCAATTTTTTCTACATTATATGATGCTAACCTTCAGCTACTAAAACAGAAAGGCTACTACCCTTACTCTTATGTGACTGGTCCAAGTTCAGTGACACCACTCTCCCACCACTGAGCAAATGGGGTAACACTCTGGACGGAGGGGCAGCGAAGGTAACGGAGACTAATTTACAACATGCACGCAGGATGTGGGAAATTCTGGAATGCGGAGCACTGCAGGATTATAATGACTCATACTTGAAATTCGACAGTGCACGACTCGCATGTGTTTGCGAATTCCATCGGCAGTTGAGCTTCGATACGTATAAACTGGACTGTATGCACTTCTTCACCCTGCCCAATATGGCCAAGGAAGCATCACTTAGAATCTGCAAAGCCAATGCCGAGTTATTGATCGAGCGTGAACACCTGGACATGATTGAACCCGCAATTTGTGGTGGAATCACATCTGTCTTTGAAAGTTGGTGCTTCACTGCAAATAAATCCTACATTCCCAACCACGATAGCACCAAGGAATCCTGTTTTGGTTTCTGTGTCGACGCTAAAAACTCTATGGTGGTGTAATGCAATTAGAAAAACTACCCCTCGCTGACTTTGCGTTCAACACAGAGGTTCAAATTCAAGAGAATTTTGGACACCGCCGATGACGCTAGCATTGGATACTTTGTAGAGGTTGATCTCTCTTACCCGCCAAGTCTTCATGATGAGCACCGCGATTTTCCGTTGGCGCCCACAAAAGACGTGGTTGAAGACGAGTGGTTGAGCGATTACCAGATCGAATTGAAAGAACAGCACAATCTCCCTTCTTCCAAAGTAAAGTAACACCTGCAAACGTTCTTTGATAAAGAGAGATACGTGGTCCACTATAAACTGCTGAAACTCTATGTCCAACTCGGCTGGGTAATCAGAAAGGTTCACAGAGTGCTTCAATTTCGACGAGAAAACTGGCTGTCGCCATACATTACACTAAATAGTGAGAAACGGCAAGTTGCGTCAAACAAGTTTGAAGAGAACTTTTATAAACTGATGAATAATGCAGTTTATGGTAAAAACTGTGAATCCAAAAGACGCAGAATTAAAATAACAATTTCACGAGATGCAGAGCATGCACTAAAGATAATATCCAGGTTTGAGTTCGTACGCAATATGATCTTTGGGGAGAATTTAGCAGCCTTGACCACACGGCCGAAGTACATTTACAGGAACACTCCCACCATTGTGGGAGCGACTATCTTAGATCTAGCAAAATTCCACATGTACTCATTCCATTACAAGGTTAAGCGCCCCAACTTTAACTGTCGCCTTCTTTACAGCGATACGGATAGTCTCCTCTATGCGATAAAAAGCGACGATTTATATACAGAGTTATCGTAGAAGCCACAGTCAGTATCGAGCCATTTTGATTTCTTAAATTACCCGACCCATCATTACCACTAACAAAAGAGTCGTCCTCAAATACAAGGACGAATTCGCTAGCGATTATGTTACTGACTTTATCTGTTTGAAGCCGAAGCTGTACTTCATCCTGTCGAAAAGTAAGTTTATTCTCGCATAAAACAATATTGTTAGTTGTTGTAAAAAAATTCGCATTGGGTTAGAAGGCATCTGGATGGTGTTAAATCGTTTTATAATTACATAGGGGGTTAGTAATCATAATAGCACCTAATTTTTCTCATTTCTTTCTTTTTTTCTTTCTTTCTTTCTTTTAGTTTGTCGAAAACTTTCAGCAAAAGGGGTGACGAGGGCCGCACAACAACATCTTTGTCACGTCGACTTGTTAAACACTCTCAGCACTGGAAACCACCTGCGCTCAGAGAACACCAGGATTGACCCCGACCACCACAGGCTGCAGAAAGTTACTACAAACAGAAATTGTCTGTCAGCTTTTGACAACAAGCGTTATATACTACCCGATGGCATAAAAACCCTCCCTTTTGGCCATTATGAAATTGACGATTATGCTATCGATGAAATTGATTGGAATAAGGACGATGTGGAATGTGATTATGACGATTTAGTGACTTACTTTTGAGCTCGAGCCCAGAATGAGATAACAGTTTTGTTGTACCACATTCCTCTCCAGATACCACCACCCAAAACTCCAACACGTGGCAACCACCAGAGCCCAGTTTTGTGGCCGCTCAGAATATAAATGATTCGGATATCGAAAGTAGCAATATCGTTGATTTCGATGCCGGTTTCGAAGAAAACTCTACGCCCGATAATCCGTTCATTAATTTTGAGGCAGAAGAAGCAAGTGACAGCGGTTCAGTGAGCCCAGTGTGCAAAACTGCTAAGCGAAATTAGAGTGCATAATTAAATTTATTTGCCAAGAGGGAGACACGCAAAACTGAACCAGTATTGATTTTGCATGCAGTTTGAAATTTGTTTTTAATTTAATTTGTTTGAGTGTTTTGAAATCAAAAGCAAGCGGCGAGACGGAAAGCAAAGTTAAAGGGAAACAAAAGCGGCAAGACTCGGAAAGATCGAATAGGAAAGGGAAATAAACTGCAGGCGCAAAGATTTTATCCCGCCTAGCCTATTCCCACTTAACCACCACTACCTATTATCCTATGGTTAAGAGTCGAATGATAACCCCCCTTTTTTACGTAGCTATCGTATACTACTGACATAAAAAGTAATGATGTCCACAAATTATGGTCAAACTTATCTCGGTTTCACCCCCCCCCCCTAAAATTGGGCTGTTTCTCATTTATTCTTTCATTCACGCGCTGCTGATATCAAAAGCTATCAAACACCTTTAAGTGTTGATTAATGTTTTTGGTCCCACAAAACGGGGAATTTTGAAACCCAAAGGACATAATAATCATGACACACGAGTTTTGATTTTTGAGGAATAAAAAACAAATTACTTCCTGAATTGCAGAAGACAAACCTGAGTAAAAATAGTAATTTAAGTCGAATTTTGCTTTGTCCATTTTCGTTGAATTGTGATGACCTTAGTTATAGAAAAGCGTTTTTTGTTGATTATTTAATAGATATTCCGTCTTATATGGTTAAATAACCTCTATAATTTTATGTTTTCTTCCTTCCAAGCATTTCGGAACTGAGCAAATTTCTGTGAAAATGATTTAATATTAAAATTCTTTTGAAACTTGTGCATTATTCACCGTCTTTTTTATTAGCATAGAAATCTCATAAAATCTGAAGCAGAATTAACTCTAACTCTGGTCAAAAATGCTCAGCTATCCTAATTCGAGCTCTTATTTCGAAATACCAACTTTTAACAGTGGAGACAATGCGACGCAACGAACTGCTTCTTTAGCCCCCCCCCTCCCCCCAACTCACTCGGATAGCGTACGAACCCGTAATTTATTAATTATTTGTTAATTGTAATGGAGGTGGTATTAAATTCTTATAAGCTCGAACACCATTACAGGGCGCTTTCAGTGACAAATTAGCGCATTTTTCTTAAGGGTTGAGAAAATTTGGTAAGCTAATTATTGAAAAATGAAAAAAAAAATGAAAATATGGAAAAATATTGACGTGGCGAAGGGGCAGGAAGCAGTTCGAAGCTCAAATTTCAGCCGATATTGGCGACTATTACTGGCTGGAGTTGAGTGTGAGTATTATGAGAAAGGGGGTGTTCCCACTCGTGGCTCTGGCGGCGTTGGCGAGCAACTATTTCATCATATTCACTGTAACCAGCTTAGGGCTAGACAGGGCGTCAAAAGTGTTCATGGCGCTGGTCGCCATCACTGACATCGTTCAGATCTTGTCTCTCTTTGGGTAAAAACTTTTCGAAATTTTTCCTACAAACTTATCCAATCAAATGAATTACTCGTAATTCAGGAAGTGTTGATTTTAAACTTAGAATTATGGTCAGTATGTTCGGTTTCGGGTAGGAAAAGACACTGAAAGCGGCTACTATTTACTCAATGCAAATGTGTATTGAACCACCGTTCTTCAGCTTATCAAGTTTTTATGGGATTGAAACTAGGGTAGTAGCCTACAACATTTTAGCGAAGAGTGCTAAAAACGGAGTCAGGAGAAATTAACCAAATCCATTTAATCAATGCCATTATACCCAATGCCATTTTATCCAACCTGCCATTTTTGCCCAACGCCATTTTACCCAATTCCAACTTACCCAATTTACCCTATTGCTTAATTTACCAGAACAACGATTTAACCGACTATATAATTAAATGGCCCATGGGACGTGATATGAAACTATGACAACCGAACATGCGATTATATTGCCCACATAATTATTTTAAATCATCTTTGTCATCCCGACTGCTAATTTGTAATCGAATAATTGAACGAAAACATCAAAAGAGCATTGGGTAAAGTTGTCATTGGGTAAAATGGAATTGGGTAAATTGTCATGTAAACCTAAAACAATACTATAATTAAATTAACTTATATGTTTGAGGGTTTTTTAATACATTTTTAAGGTTGTCATGCGAGAAAAAATGATCATTATTGATGCTGAAAATTATATCGACTGTCCCATAATAATACAATTGTTGTTCAATTGACTTAAAAGGCAGCGTTATGTTTAGAATGTTGATGTAAAATTCAGTTCTAGTGACGGTGAACAGACAAAACAGTCCCAAACATAAGAGATCTAAGTTGCAAAATGGTCCCAGACAAAACAGTGCCAGACAAAATAGTCCTACGACAACCGACAAACAGTCCCATACAAAACAGTCCCGCTCAAAGCGCTCGTTAGACAGATCAATATGAAGATGCAGCTTTGATCTTGAAAGATAGCTTCGAAGTTGGAAAATCAAACAAACCGTGGAGCAGTAGATAGTGCTCTGTATTTACAGTTGGAGGTAGTGCCAAGACGATGCGCCATCTGTAAGTTGTCGGTGCGAAATATAGTCATAGCCTTCAAAGACGAGCAGTTCTGATTTTTTGTTCGTCTGAATGAATTCCATATTAACAATGTACGTCAAAATTATGACGACAAACATCGTGAGGCACTTTTTTATATGCCTCTCAATTAAGACGAAACCTGTCATTGAGTTCAACAACTAGTTTTGCGTCCACTTTTAATACTTTTCATATTTTGGGACTATTTTGTCTGGGACTGTTTTGTCTGTTTTTTGGGATTGTTTTGTCTGGGAATGTTTTGCCTGGGACTATTTTGCAACTCAGGACTATGTTGTCTGGGACTGTTTTCTCTGGGACTGTTTTGTCCGGACACGCTAGTGGCCAGTTTTGATCGTAACACTGTTATAAGAACGGATAAAAAGCAGCCACATTTTCTAAAAAAAATGAAATTTCAAAATAAAGGAAAAATTCAACTGTTCGTCTTATAAATTTAGTAAGATGTACTAACCACGCCCACGTCCCCTTCAGCTTTCGGGGAAATTTAATTTGCATACCCGATCGCAAGTGCTGAATTAAAATATAACAGATTGATATATAATAACAATTATTTTATATCTATTGCGCAGAATGCACTGTGTCCAGTAGCGAAATATCCAATATTTTTAACAGGCTTAAGTATGGCACTGGATCTGCAATAGGCTGCAAAGCCTTCCGGTGTTTCTTCGTAGCAGCCTCCTTCCTCGCTCAGTACCAGACAGTGATCTTCAACTTAGACAGGTACCTGGTAATATCCAGGTACCTATGGTACTCCGATCACCTCATGCACAACAAGAGGTACTGCATGATTCTATTCATCGTCAATATTGTCGTGTCAAGCGTCTGGGGTGTCTGCAACGCTTTGCTGTTTTCATACGACCCCGATCTGGACCGGTGTTTGGTGCCTGAACAATCAGAGCTGGAAATACTAATATTGCCCCTGATAGGAACTGGGATCATCGTCTATTTTATCATTCCAGTGTTTGTTATAGTTCCGGTCAATATTTACACAGCCTGTAAAGTCAAGTAAGTTTCCATTTCTTTCGAACTTCGCGTTTCGCAAAATGATCAGAACCCGGGCCGAGGTGTCCACCCCTAGTCCACCGTTATTAAGCGAGATTAAGGGTGTAAAGCCTTTTCCACTCTTAAATAGCGGGGAAAAGAGTGTAAGAGTGTAATTCCACCCTTAATAAGGGGTGGCACTAACGGTGTAAAAATATTATTTTTACACTCTTTACACTCTTTTCCCCGTTATTTTTCGGCAAAATCCTCGGCCCGGGAATGTAGAACGCCCTGTGTATATTATACAACTGCTTTTCAACGTATCGAGTTAAAATTGGGTTGAAACGAGGTCGCAGGTCGTGTGAAACTATTAATTACGAGTGTCGAAAGCAGTATACTAATGTGTTTAATTTAAAATTTTGTTGTTTGAATACGTTAAAATTGCTGCCTAAGAACAAAACTGATGATTGATACAAAAGATTATCCCTATTGTCCTATAATCCTACCTATTATTGGACAGTTGACTTATTAACCATTATTAACAGATAGTTGAAAAATATACAGATGCATCATTGAATTAATGAGGTTATATTCAGTGTTAATGACCATTTTTGCTTGTAGTACTGCTGTATTAACAGATGCAAAAATCATATTCATCTGTAAATTTAATTTTTTTAATCGGAATTATCTGTTATTTAGGTATCAGGACAATTTACCCTCTTCGGTTTTACCCAATGCCAACTTCAGTTTACACACTGTTGAAATTACCAGAACGACTATTTAGCGGACAATATAATTAAATGCCCCATGGGACTTGACATGAAACTATCACAACCCAACGATAATTGAGCGAAAAAATCAAAGAGCATTTGGTAAGTTGGCATTTGGTAAAATGGCAGGTTGGGTATAATGGTATTGGGTAAAATGGCATTGGGTAAAATGGCATTGGGTAAAATGGCATTGGGTAAAATGGCATTGGGTAAAATGGCATTGGGTAAAATGGCATTGGGTATAATGGAATTGGGTAAAATGGCATTGGGTATAATGGAATTGGCTAAATGGTCATGTAACTGTTATTTTTCATCTGAAATTCCTGTTCCAATCCCAAACCTTACGATCATCTTTCGCAATGCATTCGTTTGATCCCAATTTGATAGAAATTTTGAACCTCGTCTATCTGTAATCCTACCAATAATCGCTCATAAAAGATTCACGCGACACAAAATCTGTAAACTATATCTATAAACGAATTCAAATTATCAGAAATTTAACCGTCCACAAATTATTTTTTTGATTTTTCAGCATTTTATTCGCTCCAGAAAAAAGCTTTCAAGACATGGAATCAGTTTGTAAGGCGCTATGTTATAACAATGAACTTTTTGTGCATACTAGACATGTTAATTTTCTGTTTTAAATTTTTGTAGTGATGATAGAGTTGCGCTTGTTTATCAAAAAATTAATTTTCACCAAAATTTTTGACTGGCTCGGATGCAATTTTTCAGCCTTTGCAAAGACCATTAGATAGAATTTAATAGTTAATAATTTGAGGTTCTAATTTCTTGTGGAGTACATATCATTTGATCATCTTTCATGTTCGTTTTGATATCTCTTACAGTTTTAAAATAGCTGCAATTTGTCACAAAGTATAATATTTAAGAAATGTTTGAAAGAATAAACGTCAAAGCTGCATTCAGTGACATTTATTTCTTTTTGATATAACAATAGAATAGACATTATTACAACAAGATTTTGTTCCATTGGGCGAAGAGAAAAAACAATAGGAAAAATCCAAGATCAAACAGTCCCGGACAAAACAGTTGCGTTAAACCATCACATTAAACTCATTCACACTAGTTAACAAACACGCTCCTAAAATTATACAAAGAACTGTTTGCATTAAACCTATTGTTTACAGATAAAAAGAATAATAAATTCCTGGATTATCGCACATGGTATCGAATAAAGAGTTTGCACACAGATGCTTTACTCGCATTTTAGGTTTTAGGTTTTTCATTTCTTTCAACCGTTTCAATTATTTAACTACTCAGTTCAGAGAAAAATTTTGTCAGGATACTTAAGGGACTCGTTACTGTCAAAATTTTCTTTAAAGCTCTTTTGATCAACAAAACAAATGTATTTGAGATGCTTGACCGCATTCAGAAATGACCGCATTCACATTACTATCACACAATAAAGAGAAAAAAAGTAATTTTTCAAAATTTGTTGGTTTTGGTCAATTTGTAGAAATATTTTCGGGGGCCATACAGTACTTGAAAAAATAGAACATAATACATTTTAGCCAGTTTTCGTGACAACAGTGACTTTGCTCACAACGAGGAAATCCAAAAATCAACAAGAAGGCTCGCTTGTTTTTGTACGCCGCACAGAACGTTCCCACATTAGCCTTTGAAATCAAAATATATATCTAATCAAAATATCGAAAATGATTCTTCAGAAACGTTTGTTTTAGCGCCAAACATTGTTTTTGTTTACTTGCTACAAAAAAAGTTGAAGTTCTTTAGCTGAAGTCTGAAACAGAAACAACAAGGAAAATATTCGAGTATACAGAAGATCCAAAAAACGTGAGTGGTAAACCTTTGTTGCAATTAAATTATGATTAATAAAATCAAACTAATATTCCTGAAACGTGCTGTAACTGAGCACGAAATTTTAAATCTGAACTCTTTTTCATTATATGCAATTTTAATTGATCTTCAACAGTTCTTAATCATAGCCCTTTAACAGATTGGAGGCTTTTTTCACATTTCTAATGTCAGGTTCATGAGCTTCTGATTCGAACTTGACTGTTTTCATACCCTGTTGTTTTGCACGACGAACACTTCGGTCAACAGCATTGGTAAATGTGGCTGTAGAAGATACAATAGTTTTAATTTAAAAAATGTTTTCGTGTTTTGTGCAGATAATCAAAAACAAACCCAATATCGCTAAATATACCGCAGCTCCATGTCATGTATATTCAGTGAAACGCTAGTTAATCCAAGCTATTCTGCGCCGGGCAGTAGCACCTTGTTTTCCTAAATACAAAATAATGGAAGCTGAAACACATTTTCAAACAATTTTTACATTCCGATTTTGTGGTATAACTCATCAACGGGACAAAATAGTCTCTGTTTTCTGCATTTTTTTTCTTGCAACATTCCTTTTGGTAAAACGAAAGAATTAACTAACATGTAAAAGTCAAAATGAAATTAGGCAGTTGTATGAACGAGCGGCAATATCAGCTTATTCGAATCAATCTAGTTGAGAAATTCAGTACGAAGTAGGAAAAGTCTTCGGAAAAATTTCAAGCAAAAAAACAACAAATAAAAAAATTCTGACTACCTAATTGAATTGATGACTACTGACGTGTTCTGCTAACGATAAAACAGAAGAGGTTACACATTTGAGAAGGAAATGTTATATTTAAAAGTTGAAACGTGTGGTTTTGAGGCAATCGTAATGTATGTTAATACAAAGATTCAGCTGAAAACACTATTGAGGCATCCACACCATCTAATATATTAGCATTTACAAAAAAGATGTTCAATAGCTGAAGAGCTGGCAGAAATTAGCAAATGTGATTTGGTTTTCCAAAACAGGTGGGGTGCCACTCATTACGATACTTGATAATTGTTTATAGCTTTAAAAAAAGCAGAGGCTATAAAAACAGAATCAAAAGTTTGTAAAAGCGACTAATTAAGAAAAACAAGCAATATAAAAATATGAATTAAAAAAGAAAGCTGAGTGTTCTCCTTCACAACTTCGAAGTTTTTTTTCAAAATTTCGGTAGGTTACTTACCTGTGAAGTTGAATAAAAAAAGTCATTAACAAACACGCTCCTAAAATTATTCCAAGAACTGTTTGCATTAAACCTAATAAAAATAAAAAATAAGAAAAATACGTTCCTGGACTATCGCACATTATATGGAATTAAAGTTTTGCACACAGATGCTTAACTCGTATTTTAGGTTTTATGTTTTTCAATTCTTTCAACCGTTTCAATTATTTGATTACTCAGCTCAGAGAAAGATTTTGTCAGGGTACTTAGAGGATTCGTTACAGTCAAAATTTTCATTAAAGATTTTTGATGAACAAACAAATGTATTTGAGATGTTTGATTTGACCGCCATCTAATAATCATCACACAATAAAGAGAAAAAAGTAATTTTTCAAAATTTGTTGGTTTTGGTTAATTTGTCGAAATAATTTCGGAGGCCATAGTGTATTGAGAAATTAGAAAATGATACTTCTTAGACAGTTTTCGTTAACAAATTGAAGGCTTTTTCACATTTCTAATGTCAAGTTCATGACTTCTGACTCATCAAAGCTGACTGTATTTCATTCACTGTATTTTTTTTCAGTGCAACATTTTTTTTTGGCAGGTTTTTTGGTCAACAACATTGGTAAATGTGGCTGTAGAAGTTACAAAAGAAAAAAAAACGTTTTCATATTTTTTGCTGATAATCAAAAACGAACTCAAAATCATAAAGTTTACTGCAGCTCCATGTCATGTATATTCGGTGAAACGCTAGTTTTTCCAAGCGCTTCATAGCCGGGCTGTAACACCTTGTTTTCCTAAATGCAAAATAAAAAAATTTGAAACAAATTTTTCAATCAATTTTTACATTCCGATTTTGTGGCTCACCTCATCAACGGGACAAAAATGTCTTTATTTTTTGGCATTTTTATTCTTGCAATATTCGTTTTGTTAAAAAGAAAGAGTTAATTAGCATATAGAAGTCAAAATGAAATTAGGCAGTTGTACGAACAAGTGACAGTATCACCTTACTCAAAAAAATCCAGTTGAGAATTTCATTAACGAAGTAGGAAAAGTCTTCGGAAAAAGTACAAGCAAAATACGACAAATAAAGGAATTCTGACGTCAGCAGTCATCAAATCTAATTGATTTGATGACTACTGAGGTGTTCTGCTAACAATAAAGCAGAAGAGGTTACACATTTGAGAAAAAAATGTTAAATTTACTAAATGAAACCTGTCGTTTTGATGTAATCGAAAAACATATGTTAATCTAAAGATTCAGCTGAAATCACTATTGATGCATCCACACCATATGACTAGTTAGCTCACATAAAAAAATTTATCGATAGCTGAAGAGCTGGTAAAAAATAGCAAATGTGCCTAGCTAATAGTTTATAGCTTTAAAAAGAGCGGAAGCTATAACCAATTGTTTATAGCCTTAGAAAGAGAAGAAGCTATAAAAACATAGAGCCAAAAATTTGGAAAAGCAACTAATTAGGGACAAACAAGCAATATAAATTATATTAAATTAAAAAGAAAGCTGAGCTTTCTTCTTCACATCTTCGAAGCTGTTTTTCAAAATTTCTGTAGCTTTTTTACCTATGAAGTTGAACAAAAAAGTCTCTGACGCAAATTAGGAAACAATAATAGTTTGATGCTGAATTTGTGGTTTTAATACTCCAAGAGGAATCCAACCATAGGCAGACAGTATATACTACTAGAGCATTCAGGAACTGTTATCTAATTAAGTGTGCTCAGGAGGATGGAACGTTCTTCAATATTGATTTAAAAATCTTTTTCAAATATAAGTAAAATTGTAGTCCGTTTCATTTTAAAACTCAATGAATTTGTCAACAACAGAAAGGAAGACAGAGAAAAACTAGAGAGATATCATGTCAGAACAAAATTAAAAAGAAAAATGTTCTGTTTCCAAAATTGTGTCCTTTCTAAGCAGGTAATCTCTATGTGCATAAATAAAAATAAATGCTCACAACTGCTTTTTAATACGAACTGTCATTAATAATGATAACCAGGTAAGCTGAAAAGGACTTTGAATAGTACTAGAAAAAAAAGTTTTGACAGTTTTTTTCAAAACAATTATTTTCGAAATAAAAAAATCATCACATTGATAAAAAGGATTCACAAAAATAAAGGTAGGCACTAACAAAAATAACATATTGCTTTTTGATAACAGTTGTAAAGATGTCAAATTTTGAAAAGCGGGATAACACTAAAAGCAGCACTCAAAGCACGGCAGCGTAATTCAACAAAACCTATCTCTCGTCAGATTTCGCTCGTATCTCAGAAATAGCCGTGGAGACTATTGTTTTGTGTTACCAATGTTCACTCAGTATGATTACTCCGTTCTGCCAACTGCTACGCGTTCTCAGATTTTTTTCCAATAGACCGCAAAATCATTAAGAAATTATTAAGTGTTCTTTAAAAAAAGACTGCACCCGATAACAAACTAAATTATTCGAAACTGGAACTCAATAATAACTAACTGAGTTCGCGAAGTTGTCAATGGAAACTGATTTTTGTTGTTATTTTGTCACTGGAAACTCATGTTTGGTAAAAAAAGATATAAAGATTGAAGAAAAGTTATTAGTGGCGTGAATGCTTATCAAGTTTTAAAGAAGTGCAAAAAATGTATTTGATTTCTTTTTAAAATCTCAGTGTAGTCCAAAAAAGAACAAAAAGCAGAATCATTAAATGCTTACTAGTGTTCAGTCAATTGTGCATGCAGAGAACAAGCATGCTATCACTTAAGCTTAAAAACTGTCTTAGGTTTTTTTCTCAGTTTCGATATAAGGTATCTTTCTCATTTTTTGATTTTTTTATCCATTAATATACAGATGTCAAATGTTTTTCTCCCTGTTTATCGTGTCCTTATCAAAAACTGAAGGCAAACTGAGCGTTGGATGAAGTTTTAGGTTAACACAGGTGAGGGATGGGTTAAACGTTCAAAAAATGTCGAAAATATGGCATAAAATCTGTCGCAACATTTTTTTTCTCGAAAAATGCAATTTCTGTACTAGTTGAATACATTAAAAAACGATAAAACACTTGTTTTTCGACAATACCCTCAAGCAAAAACAGCTGTCTGTCGTAATTGGTTGAATTTTGAACCAAATTTTAGTTAAATTTGATCAAAAATTAAGCTAAACTTCAGGAAATTGCGGGTAGAAGAAGTTGAAAGTTTTTTGTTCAAGAAGAACAAAGTTCCCCATCTTTCTCTTTGAAGTTAATCTTTAGACGCAGAAAGCTTAAAATTGATGCCACATATGCTAGCCCACAAAGTCAAAAATTTTCTGAACAAAAAAAGGCGCTAGCATAAAAGTTCTCCCATTTTTTTTTTCAAAAGAGGCGGGAACAATTAGTTGAATTTAGGAAATTTTATTGTGGACCAAATATAGTTTTTTTTTGACAAATATTTCGCACTTTTAAGATTTTGGTTTCTTAAAAATAGACCTTTCTTACTATTTTCACACTGTAACCAACTTCTCTCGGCATTTTTTGGTAGGTCTCTGCTCCCTTTGACCTCAATTCATTTAACTCCCTATGTTTTTATATGAACTTTCACCCCTCTTTCACCTTTCAATCGTGTCACCCCAAAACCAGATCCCCACGTATTTCTATTATCATCTTTTAATCCCTCAACTCTTTACCCGAACCCTAAAAACCTACAATTAGAATGATTATTCTACCAATTAGATAATAAATTGAAATTGCGGGAATTGATAGAGTGGTGACATAATATGGGGTTAATTGATGATAGGGGGTAAAACTAATCTAAAAGATCTCGTCTCAA
This sequence comes from Convolutriloba macropyga, assembly GCF_964194025.1. NCBI lineage: Eukaryota > Metazoa > Xenacoelomorpha > Acoela > Convolutidae > Convolutriloba > Convolutriloba macropyga. The sequence continues at coordinate 9,963,342 of NC_134468.1, forward strand.
AATGTTTATATTTTATCAGAGTCTTAACTGTGAATTCCGATACTTCTAACGAAAATAGTCAACGTGATCGAGAGACAGAGACGATGTTCACGGAGGGAGCAATAACATGCAGTGTATCTGTCACAATATTCTCACTCATCGCAACAATTTCAACCTGCATTATCGGGTTTATCTATCGTGACGTCATTTCGATCGAGAACAGAGGTCAAAAATTTCTGTTCATAGATGCGGCGACAGAATTCGCGTGTATTGCAATTGCCCTCAACATGTCTGTAGCATTCTTGACTTTCACTCTTCAGAATAAAACATTCAGAGCAGCGCTTTTAGCTGACAAGTATAATCGATCATCTAACTAGATTTCGGATATTTCTTTCCCATTACAGCCCCCTGCCCCCACACGAATTTACCCTTCCCCCAATAAATGGGGGAGAGGGGCGAGGGCTATGCGCTATGCGCCCACTAAGCTTGAACTATCTCTATGCTCTATGAACCCACCACATGATAGGGTGAATTTTTGTGGAGTAAGTAAAATCAACAAAAACACCCAATAACGGCTTCTCAGAAACTTAAAAGATGCTAAAAAGTTGTCAAACGATGGGGGGGGGGGTAATTTCAGGGTTGCTTTGCTTTTGTGGGGTCTATAATGAGAAATAGCCAATATATCATAATCTGTATATCGAATTGAATTTGTGCTAAAACTCTTAAACTCTTGAAGCCTTTTCAATTCCCGGTCAAGTCAAAGATGAAACCTGTTTTGGGTGACCAAATTGCCAAATTAAATGGAACGTTGTGTATTTTGTTTCAACTGGACGTCACTTGCGGGCAATTCCTTTGCAGATCATTGCTAGTTTCTTATTTCTCCCTTCATGATTTATTGACAGACATCCATTTTTATTATATTTCATTAGAACTGAGCAAGGATCATTTTTGAGAACCATTGTTCATGGCTATGTTTTTCACGCGCTGTGAAATGTCACCACGAAATCAAAAATTTGGGTGTATGTTGATATTTCAATTCTCTGCTTCTAATTTATTCGTCCTCTATCTGACAAAACCTGCCATTGAATTTAAACGTCGGCCTATAGAGACGCCCTTTTATACTGTTCAACACCCAACAGAAATTTGTCTGAAGTGATCTCCAGTAAACCTTTGAAGAGAGTCGGAAGCTTTTGCTATTTAGACCATAAGTTTTTTTTTTACAATTCAGTGTTTTTGTGTTCACAGATGTCCAAAAATGTACTTTGTTGTATATCACTAACCAGGTTGAGAAAATTTATGTAAGAAATGCGCTGAATTGCGTTGATTTTTCAAAACTGTCAGCGCAAAAACCTTACATAAAAATGCAATGAAATGTGCTGAAATGCGCTGAAACTTTGCAAGAAACGCGCTGAAAACCGCTGAGTTTTCAAAATATAGCTGTCACTGAGAATCGAACCTTCCTCTCCGGTGCCGCAGCCTTCACCCAATCCACTGCTCCAAAGATTTCCTGAACATCTTCCTATTTGATTTAATTTTATATTAATAGACAGTTTAAGAAGAAATGCGCTGAAATTATGTATGAAATGCGCTGAAAATTCAGCGCATTTCTTACATATTTTCAGAGATTTTCATAGCACATTACTATGTAAGAAATTAGTACGTGCGCCTGTGAGTCATAAAAAATTTATGCTCACTAAGCTGGGGTGGGGGGGGACAGAATAGATCCAGATCTCGTCTCAAAATGTTTATATTTTTAACTGTTTTCCGATATTTTAAACTGTTTATATTTTTAACTGTATTCAGAGTCTTAACTGTGAATTCCGATGCTTCTAACGAAAATAGTCAACTTGATCGCGAGACAAAGACGATGTTCACGGAGGGAGCAATAACATGCAGTTTGTCTGTCACAAAATTCTCACTCATCGCAACAATTTCAACCTGCATTATCGGGTTTATCTATCGCGACGTCATTTCGATCGAGAACAGATGTCAAAAATTTCTGTCCATAGATGCGGCGACAGAGTTTGCGTTTATTGCAATTGCCCTCAACATGTCTGTAGCATTCTTGACTTTCACTCTTCAGAATAAAACATTCAGAGCAGCGCTTTTAGCTGACAAGTATAATCGATCATCTAATGAGATTTTGGATCTTTCTTTCTCATTACAGCCCCCTGCCCCCCACAATTTTACCCTCCCCCATTATGGTACATATACCATAAATGAGGAGGGGGTGAGGGCTATGCGCTATACGCCCACTAAGCTTGAACTATCTCTATGCTCTATGAACCCACCACATGATGTGCTGATTTTTTGCGGAATAAGTCTCTAAAGCCAACAAAAACACCCAAGAACGCCTTTTCAGAAATTTACAAGATTCTATAAAGTTGTCAAACGATGGGGGGGGGGGTAATTTCAGGGTTGCTTTGCTTTTGTGGGGTCTATAATGAGAAATAGCCAATATATCATATTGAGTTGAATTTGTGCTAAAACTCTTAAACTCTTGAAGTCTTTTCAATTCCCGGTCAAGTCAAAGATGAAACCTGTTCTGGGTGACCAAATTGACAAAATAAATGGAATATTGTGTATTTTGTTTCAATTTGACGTCATTTGCGGGCAATTCCTTTGCAGATCATTGCTAGTTTCTTATTTCTCCCTTCATGATTTATTGACAGACATCCATTTTGATTATATTTCATTAGAACTGAGCAAGGATCGTTTTTGAGAACCATTGTTCATGGCTATGTTATTCACGCGCTGTGAAATGTCACCACGAAACCAAAAATTTGGGTGTATGTTGATATTTCAATTCTCTGCTTCTAATTTATTCGTCCTCTATATGACAAAACCTGCCATTGAATTTAAACGTCGGCCTATAGAGACGCCCTTTTATACTGTTCAACACCCAACAGAAAAATGTCTGAAGTGATCTCCAGTAAACCTTTGAAGTGAGTTGAGTCGGAAGCTTTTGCTATTTAGACCATCAGCTTTTTTTTTACAATTCAGTGTTTTTGTGTGCACAGATGTCCAAAAATGTACTTTGTTGTATATCACTACCCAGGTCAAGAAAATTTATGTAAGAAATGCGCTGAATTGCGCTGATTTTTCAAACTGTCAGCGCAAAAACCTTACATAAAAATGCAATGAAATGTGCTGAAATGCACTGAAACTTTGCAAGAAACGCGCTGAAAACCGCTGAGTTTTCAAAAAATAGCTGTCACTGAGAATTGAACCTTGCTCTCCGGTGCCGCAGCCTTCACCCAATCCGCTGCTCCAAAGATTTCCTGAACATCTTGCTATTTAATTTACTTTTATGTTATTAGACAGTTTAAGAATAAATGCGCTGAAATTATGTATGAAATGCGCTGAAAATTCAGCGCACTTCTTACATATTTTCAGAGCTTTTCAGCGCATTTCGTAAGAAAAAGATAATCGTTATATAAGGAAAACTAAATGGTTCGAAATTGAGGAATCGTTGTCAAAAAGCGTTTAAATCCACTAAATAATTTTAAGAAATGCGCTGAAATTTGACTACATTTCCTACAAAGTTGCAGCGCATTTCAGCTCAAAATTACGTAAGATTTTTGGGCTGAAAATTTTGAAAAATCAGCGCGTTTCAGCTCATTTTAGCGCAATTCAGCGCATTCAGCTCATTTCACAAAATAACGGCGCCGACATCTCGACCCGGGAACATTAAACTCGTTTGACAATTTTTATGTGGTTGATTTGCTAATTCATTTGCCGACCAATTTTGCGAACAATTTTGCAAGGTAACACATAATTTTTGCTTTTTCACTGCAACAATGTGCAAGATTATGAGTTATTTTAGTAAGTTTTGTCGTTGTGGCAAAGAAAGTGGCAAAAATGAAACGTAATAGATATCTGCAGCTGACTGAACGTTTTTTGGAGTGTTTTTTGCAGTTTTCCATCGTTTTTTATGCTCCCAAATCCAATTTGCGTTTTGTCATATAACACATTACTATGTAAAAACGGCACATGGGCCGGTGTTGGGGCGTAAAATTTTTAAGCCCACTAAGCTGGGGGATGAAAAGAATAGATCCATAAAGCTAGATGCATTAATTATCATAGACGATTATTATAGTAGCAGCAGAAGGATTGTATAAGTTTTAAATAACTGATCGGCCCTCCTATTATGTTTCGGCCCTCGTACAAGTTTTTTTTCACTTTTTTATGACACCCATTTACAAATAATGTACGGTTATATAAGACGTTATTGTGTAAAAATTTGTGCTAAAACTCTTAAACTCTTGAAGCCTTTTCAATTCCCGGTCAAGTCAAAGATGAAACCTGTTTTGGGTGACCAAATTGCCAAATTAAATGGAACGTTGTGTATTTTGTTTCAACTGGACGTCACTTGCGGGCAATTCCTTTGCAGATCATTGCTAGTTTCTTATTTCTCCCTTCATGATTTATTGACAGACATCCATTTTGATTATATTTCATTAGAACTGAGCAAGGATCGTTTTTGAGAACCATTGTTCATGGCTATGTTATTCACGCGCTGTGAAATGTCACCACGAAAACAAAAATTTGGGTGTATGTTGATATTTCAATTCTCTGCTTCTAATTTATTCGTCCTCTATATGACAAAACCTGCCATTGAATTTAAACGTCGGCCTATAGAGACGCCCTTTTATACTGTTCAACACCCAACAGAAAAATGTCTGAAGTGATCTCCAGTAAACCTTTGAAGTGAGTTGAGTCGGAAGCTTTTGCTATTTAGACCATCAGCTTTTTTTTTACAATTCAGTGTTTTTGTGTGCACAGATGTCCAAAAATGTACTTTGTTGTATATCACTACCCAGGTCAAGAAAATTTATGTAAGAAATGCGCTGAATTGCGCTGATTTTTCAAACTGTCAGCGCAAAAACCTTACATAAAAATGCAATGAAATGTGCTGAAATGCACTGAAACTTTGCAAGAAACGCGCTGAAAACCGCTGAGTTTTCAAAAAATAGCTGTCACTGAGAATTGAACCTTGCTCTCCGGTGCCGCAGCCTTCACCCAATCCGCTGCTCCAAAGATTTCCTGAACATCTTGCTCTTTAATTTACTTTTATGTTATTAGACAGTTTAAGAATAAATGCGCTGAAATTATGTATGAAATGCGCTGAAAATTCAGCGCACTTCTTACATATTTTCAGAGCTTTTCAGCGCATTTCGTAAGAAAAAGATAATCGTTATATAAGGAAAACTAAATGGTTCGAAATTGAGGAATCGTTGTCAAAAAGCGTTTAAATCCACTAAATAATTTTAAGAAATGCGCTGAAATTTGACTACATTTCCTACAAAGTTGCAGCGCATTTCAGCTCAAAATTACGTAAGATTTTTGGGCTGAAAATTTTGAAAAATCAGCGCGTTTCAGCTCATTTTAGCGCAATTCAGCGCATTCAGCTCATTTCACAAAATAACGGCGCCGACATCTCGACCCGGGAACATTAAACTCGTTTGACAATTTTTATGTGGTTGATTTGCTAATTCATTTGCCGACCAATTTTGCGAACAATTTTGCAAGGTAACACATAATTTTTGCTTTTTCACTGCAACAATGTGCAAGATTATGAGTTATTTTAGTAAGTTTTGTCGTTGTGGCAAAGAAAGTGGCAAAAATGAAACGTAATAGATATCTGCAGCTGACTGAACGTTTTTTTGGAGTGTTTTTTGCAGTTTTCCATCGTTTTTTATGCTCCCAAATCCAATTTGCGTTTTGTCATATAACACATTACTATGTAAAAACGGCACATGGGCCGGTGTTGGGGCGTAAAATTTTTAAGCCCACTAAGCTGGGGGATGAAAAGAATAGATCCATAAAGCTAGATGCATTAATTATCATAGACGATTATTATAGTAGCAGCAGAAGGATTGTATAAGATTTAAATAACTGATCGGCCCTCCTATTATGTTTCGGCCCTCGTACAAGTTTTTTTTCACTTTTTTATGACACCCATTTACAAATAATGTACGGTTATATAAGACGTTATTGTGTAAAAATTTGCACTTGTGCGTGATGGGCATAAAGAATATATGCACACTCAACGGGGGGGGGGGGGGGGGTCAAAATAAATAAAAAAAAATTCGATTTGATGTCAAGCATGTGTTGATTTGAAGTGACCTGCAAAGCTTACATTCGTCGATAACAATGTAGTGGTTTCACATAAAAGTCAAACATTTGATATTGTTTCGATGAGGCTGCTTGCATAAATTTGCTTGAAGAACTACATTTACAAAAATCTATACGCGGAACTGTACAAAGGATTATCTGAGATTCTAGAAACCTAATCTGCTGCAGTTTGGCATTCTAAGACTTGCAGAGGACTGTTTTCTTAAACAAAAACGTTGCAAAATCGTTTATGGCCTCATAATTAACAGATTGTAGCTTTTATTCCATAACATATATAAAAGCATAATGTTACAAACAATCCCATAGTGAAAATACATTTTAGCTGAGAAAACAATTTCAATACTGTAACGACAACTCAACTCCAGCATGAAAGTTAGAAAAAAATCTTTGGAAGCTGCATTCAAATACAAAAGACAGATGCAGCTTTACCAAAACTTTTGAGTGTTTTCATCTCAAAAATTTTGTTCTCAATCTCAATTTTTTTTTCCACAGAATAAGCTCAGGTAGTCCTCATTCGACAGTTGTGTTTTTTAGTAGAAAAGTAGCTACTTCCAGTTTTTACTATTTGAAGTTTCGAAATTGCGTTTTGAGTTGCTGGGCTGAGATTGTTTCAGAGTTTGGTAATAGGTGAACTAGTCATTTTGACAGTTCTTTCTAGTTGGAACAAGACACTTTGAATTTGTACATGATGGCATCAAACTCAAATGTCGTGGCTAAAAACCTAATTAGTTCACTTCAAACTCAATTAAAGTTCATAAAAATTGAACTGAAAGCAGTTAATGAAGTTCATAAAGTTGGAATTGACGAGCTACGTGACACATTGAAACAACCTTTATCATCAAAAGCTATCAGATATCGTGTCGGAAATTCAAGGTTTTAAAATTTATGAGAAGATTTACTAATACGTTATTTAAAAACAGGATTGCCAGTTCTTTGCCTCTAGTTAGACTTTTTTATAGCAGAACTTAGATGACAGAGAAAAAATTCACTGTTTTTGAAATATCTGTCTTTGAAATACTAGACGATTTTGAAAACATGAATAAAAAGCAAAGAGCTGAGGAAATTTGATTATAAGGAGAAAACTTTTCGCTTTTTCTGGATAAACTGAAAATAAAAACTTGGTTTTCTATTGCTTCCAAGCTTGATAGTAAAATCTACATTTATGGCAAACAAACCAAAAGGTTAATAGACAGGTTTCAGAATGAAATTGTTCAAACATTTGTGTCTAAAATTTGTCAAAAGATCACTTACGAATCTTACTGTGAATAATTTTTTTTTTGATTTATTGTTTCCTTCGTACTGTCCCTTTGCTTGTCCACGAGCAGCACTAGACACAATTGAGGATGAGCTATTATAGAGAACTTTATATTGCTTTTTAATGAAATTCTCCAAACATTTGGGTAGTTTTTGTACTGGAGGGTTAAAAACTGATACAAAATCAATAAAATTGTTGTTCCATTTGTTGACTTCCGTTCCGCTTGAAATAACACGTTTGATGAGCCATTTGATGACCATAATGAGCCTCAGCATGTCTTATTTTTCCGTAAAACGGAGAGTTATCAAGCTCACTGCAGATGTCTGATGATGTCAAAGTAATATTAGCACCCACATTATTTTAAATTTAGGTTTTCTGTTCCGTTAATGCAATCCTATGTCAATGACATGTAAAGCAGATTATTCTGTGTATAATATATTCTAGTCTCCATTTCAGATGATGTTTTACCCCCCACCCCAACTAACTTTCATCCAGGAAGTAGTTCTTGTGTTTATCAATTCTAAGTGCCTTTGTTTGAATGGTACTTCAACCCAAAATTGTCAAAGTTCCTCACCTTTTTACTGATGTTCCACAATTTATTCAAAAAAGGTCATGGCTCGCCTCAGCGTCTATTACATAAGTTGCTTTTGTGACTTAAACTTCCCACTTGGTTTTGTGTAAGGTTTATTGGCAGCAGCTCTGTATTAAATACTGTCTCTAAAATTTGAAGTTGACTTTTTATCATTCCATTCTTTTTTGCCACAGACTTTCGTAAGTTTGAGATAAGTTTAAACTTCACAAAATCCTCCTCAGAAATAATAAATGGTTTCAAATTTCGCAAATCGCAATAAAACGCATCTTTTCTAATACCAGACTGCAAATTCTTTAGGCGAAAAATATTCCTAATTTTGTTTCGAATGTCTTTTAAAGGAGTGTCTATTAGTTTTTCGCTCTCATAAAGTCACTTAACTTAATTAAAGCGCCTTTACCTCACATAATTAATTTTATAAAACGCCTTTACCCAAAAAATGCCTCCAGGTCCTCGATTGTACCGTCTATTTTCATATTGTCCCCTTTCTTCTATGAACGATTTTTTGCAACATATAAAAGCACCTCTCAGCATTCTGTAGATCCAAATCTGTGTCTGTCGTTGCTCTCTACATCATTGTCGTGGTCTGGAGCGCACGTAAAAAACATTTTTTAACGATCGAAATTAAACTGGCATAGATGCACAAAAATTATCACGCTCTTATGATCAATATGAGTTTGAAAATTTACAGTTCATTCCAGATATATTTACTCATAAGGGTGAAATTACACCTTATGTTTGCAAAAATTTTTCACTTTGCTTTATATGTCAAGTTCTCCAGCAGTTTGTCTTTTCACCTAACGCTTCTTTTCCAAACAAAGAACTTGTTCTTAATTTACACAGTGAGAATTTGGCGAAAAGTCGGTTCATGATCTTCACTTATAGTGGGTGTGTTGAATTTTAAACAAATTTATGGTATACATTCACATATAAAATTGCTGCATGAAGAGATTGGAAGCATCAATTTGGTTTTTAATAGAAGCCATTAGTCACTATCACTTCAACAACATGACGTAAAAACTTTTACTTCTTTTTTTTAAGTTTAAACTTTCCCGGGTCAAGGTGTTTGGGAAATTTTTTGTAAGAAATGCGGTGAATTTTTGTATGAAATGCGGTGATTGCGTTGAATGCGGTGAAAATAAATATTTCACCGCATTTCACCGCATTTCTTACAAAAATTCAGCGCATTTTTAAAAAAAATTCACCGCATCGACCAGAGGTTCTAACACGTGAGGGGACGATCCTTTTTTGTAAGAATACTGAGAAGGCGGTGAAAATAAATAATTCACCGCGATTCACCGCATTCACCGCAAAAAGATGTAAGAAATACGCGGTGAAAATTTTTTTTTTTCACCGCATTTCTTCACGAAAATTCACCGCCTAACCTCGACCCGGGTTAAGTCTATGTTATAAATTTCTCTTTATATCACATCCACAATACCGCTAATGTGACTTAACTGGAAAATCAATGCACTGCAAAAAAAGATGACAGTGGATTCATTGGAAGATGAGGAGCCTGGTATGTAAGCGACAGCGGTTCGATGCTGGGTTGAGGTCAGTCTTTTTCACATACGCTTGCATTTCGATAAAAAACAAATTAACTGCTGACATTGGCAAAACAATCGCTACTTATTTTATTTCAAAATAGTAAACATTTGGCCATGAAAAATTTTTCCTCGTACCATATTTCTAAATTAATTCTCACATGCATCATCCGCCCTCAAGCTTCCGGGTGTACTCAATGACTGCATTAAACCAATAATTAAAATAAATTGCATATACTTAAACTTAAAAACTCATAATCGTGGTTCAATAATGAAGTTGTTTGAAACGTAAGACGGTGTAGTTGTCAACCCTCTCAAACATAGCCCAAAAGTAAGTATAAGTCTAAGACATGTACGGCACAGTTAATCGGTGTCAATACGTTTTCTATTTTGTCACCCGAGATGTCGCAAACAAAATTGAGACCACTCAGGCAGTTTTAACCTTCTCTGGTTTATTCAATCTCGACTTTTGATAAATCATGGGTCCAAATTTCATCCTAAAAGGATAGCTCAACACAAATGATAAATAATTAACATCAGAATTTTTTCTCGGCCGAAATACACATCTATCCTAACCATGCCTTCCTTTGACTTCAAAATCTGACTGATTTATCATTTGTTGTCTTTTGTCAGTTAATTAATTGTTCAGTCTGTTTTGTGAACAAACTTTAACTTCTTCAGCTTTTTGCAACTGCTACCTTTTACCCGCAGTCTTCATCAAATTTAACGGCTTTGACCCAATCAACACTTGAGTTATGAATTCGCCCAGAAGATTGAGACGTTCTCGGCTTTTAAAACTCGTTTTGCCACCTGCGATTTTATTAATAATTTTCAGCGCGTCAGCCTTTTCTCTAAATTCAAGTTTCCCCCAAAGAACTTATTACTATGATGTGACTGGAAAGTACTTTGACGACCCAGTGTCTTATTTGTTTGTGTTATGTCTGGTGTTTGGATCACTGGCTGCGGCGGGTATAGCAATTCACGGGGTAGTAACAAGGAAATTATTTCCAGTAGCTCTGCTAATGTCTACTGCAAGCTTGGTTCTTCTCAGTAAGTAGTAATTTCTTCTGAGCATACTTTGTCAACTCTTAGTAAAATCCGTCTTTAATTTTACTACCTCGAGTGTAAGTGCTCGCTCATTATCAGAGAACTTTTCATGTCTTGATATAAAGCATTTTTAGCGCCTTATAAGGTAACAAATGTGCAGAATGCGCTGAAAATTAAAAAAAATGCACTCAAGGCGTTCCTTCATATGTTCAAAACTCAGCGCTTCTTAGCGCATTTCCTTATATGAATTTTAGCCAGTTTCAGCGCATTTCCTACTTCCATTTATGAACATAACTAATACTGAACGACTAAGTAAAAGAGCATTCCGATTTCTTACTAAGTAAAAATTCATTCTTAGCCGTGATATAACACCTTCTTTACACAATTAAGTCCCGAAGTTAGTTGTCTTGCCTGTATATGATATTGATATGATAAGTTATGGTATCTTTATTCAATTTTACAGCAACAAAAATTCACCTCAATTTGTGATAGTTTGATTTATGCGGTCTTTTTTTTCAAATAAAATCACTGACAAATGTAAACTCACAACATGCAGTTTTGCACGGTAAATTGTCCGTTTTTAAGTCATTTTTAGTCAACATAATTGTGGCCGATCCTTTTTTTTTTATGTCAATTGACGCATAGTCATCAGAAGTTTATTAGATTTATTTTTTGCTAAACTGACAAATTTTACAAGAATAGGGGTGCTAGCATACTTTTGCCGTTCAGTATATTTAACTGCTCAGGTAACGCTCTAAAATCATTGAAATTGAATTAGCTAACCCCAGAAATAACAAAATCAGCTCTCCGACTTCGCCACCTATTTCCATATTTTATGATAAAAATTATTTTAGTTCTCGAATTTTTATAAATATTCCCGGACTGAACGTCAAATCTTGAGCACTTCTAATTCAGTGAAATTGCAAGTTTTGGATCAGTACCGTATCATGTCTCTGATCATGTCCCGTTTTAGACTTCGCACGTCTTAAATAGAGTCTTAAGTCTTGGCAAGTCTTGAATCAAGTCTTGGCCAAGGCTTGAAAAGTCTTGATCAAGTCCTGGGCAAGACCTGAGAAGTCTTGAGAAAATCTTGTGCAAAACTTGGCAGTTGTTGGGTCAAATATTGAGCACAATTTTTATTGTTGGTTTGCTTTCATTTCGTAACGAAAGAAGAAGGCACTTACAATGGCTTGCCTGAAAACTCTCCAAAGTGAAAAACACAAGACAACACGAGCACTTCCACAAAATTCACCTGACAGAGAATGAAAAAATTCTGATATCACCCAAAGGTAACAGTCATCGCCATTTTCCCTGCTCATTGAAATAAGTTTGGTTTTGGGATGAATATATGGGACATTTTAAGTTGGCATTCAGAATTGGTTTGGTCAGATTAATGACTTTCTCTAAAAACTTTTTAAACAATTGTTGCTTATTTCGAAATGCATTGATCATAAAAAAATTCATATGAAAACTCTACTTTGTTTAGATGCGCACTAATCAATACTTGTCAAATCGTGGTCTAGACTTGACCCAAGACCTGCCAAGTCTTGGCCAAGACTTCACTCAGATTTGAAAATTGTTGAGATATCTTCACAAATCTCAGGACTTGAGATTAGACGTGATCAGTACTGATTTGTCAGTTCAAAACTTGTATTTCAGTAGACAAGTACCGGCCAAGACTAGACATTCGTTCCAGTTTTCGTTCGTGCTAAAATATTTGAGAAGATTCCAAAAAACTAATATGCAGTGAATTTATAAAGAAATTAGAACCAAATCCGATTGAAATGTATTACATATGCACCGGAAAAGATTTTAATTTACGTAAAAACTGAGCTGAATACGCGAGATTTCAACATCTTGAATACATCAGCGTTTTTACTAATACTCTAACGTTAAATGAGAATTTCCAAAGCAGAAAAAAATTGCAGCAACATTTCGCCCAATCGCCTCTCAAAATGGAGAAATTAAAGTTTTTCCAAGTCAATTTTTGCTTGCATAAGAATTTTTTGTGCAGGCAGACCTCAATTCGTTGAAACAGTTTCTAATTTCTGAGCCGTTATCATTAACAGTCATGGAGTTGATCTCTGTGAAGTTTAAGACTTCTCGAGAATTTTGAAATAGGACTACCGCTGAGTCCAGTTTTTGGATGGCGACAGAATTTTATGTCAGTGTTGTTTCGAAGAGAATATTCTCACTAAAGTTAAAATTAAAATTAAGAAGACCGATAAATGGATGATTGCCTAATTTTTGGATGATTGCATTTTATTTGACGAAAATTTAACTAACATAATCCAAAGCCAGATCTCTTATAGAAAAACGGTATAAGACCAACTCACGTCTGTTGGAGTTTAGATTCTTGATTCATAGATGACATTTAAAATTGTTTTCAGTTTGTCCTGCGGAATATCAGTTCAGTTATTCGCTATTTCTTGTCAATTTATTGTCAAATTCTGTCAGCTAAATGTTGTTTAAATATATGTCGGCAGATTAATGGGTGCGTTAAAGCTTATTATGTGCATCAAAACTGTGATCTATGTCACGATCTTCTCATAGTAAAAGACCGACAGTTTTCTCTGCTGAATTAATCATCAGAACTGTCGCATAAATTCAACCTGTTATGAACAAAGATTAACAGATTTCTTAAGAAGAATGAAAATATTCCATTTCCGTCGTATAAAATTTACATGCTTAAATGAAAAAATAACTGATCTAATGGTCTGATTTCAGCTTATATAGCCGTGTTGCCTTTTTGGTTGGTGTTCTCAATCGGGCCATTAATAAACTTAGAAGACAAAATGTCGTATACGATGGAGTTGTACGTCAGTGAATATGGAATGGGAAAGAGTTCAGTTGCGTGGAACTACATTCAGTCACAGCACAGCACTTGTGGAGTTTTTGGGGCACTTGACTGGCAGGATAGTCAATGGGCAAAACACCGTGAGTGTTATATAATATGTGTTCATAACGTATACCCGAGGAAGAATCCCTTTACAACCCTTAGAGTAAATAAGATAGGGCTACTGATTTCTGCGCGAGAAGTAGACTTACTTATCTCTCCCAAGATGAGGCGTGAAACTGACTTGCGTCGCGTACATGGGGTACCACACAATTCAGACCAAAAAAGCAGAACTTTTTGGGCCGCCGGAAGATCCAGACTAATTTGGGTTGCGCACTGTTGGTGCCAGACCCACTTGGGTTGCGCAATTGGCGTAAATCGGCTGGCACTTTTTTTAACCGTTGAAGTAGCAGCAATCATTTGTATTATGTATAGTTTTCGGGAAAAAAGACGTCATTTTATATATATGGTTTTTTTTAGTTCTTCAATCGAAATTTTTAGCTCCAAATAAAGAAAAAACACTCCGCTCAGCAGCAATAACCAATTTTAGTCTTTTGCGCGATCTTTGGTATTCGTCATGTAAAATGGGGACATGCTCTTCAAAAAACAGTACCCTCGGGTAAATTTAATTTTTCGATTTTCGGGGAACTGGCCTTTATCTCGGTTGGACCTCTTGGTGCTGAGCAGACTTTTCAGTGTATTGAATGGCTTCTGACCAGACCCTGTAGGCTCTGGAGAGGGCTCTGTTTAAGTGCTCACAAACAAAGTTTGTAGCAATTGCATTGGTCCTGTTTAATAGCCGCACAGCGATAGCTGTGGCTATTATTGGCCTTCTCTCGGTTTTTACAACTCAAATATATCGAATCGTATTGGGGCGATGACTTTTTTTAAGGTCTGTTCGCACGTTTTCATAGTTTTCGAAGTCAAATAGGAGAAGTGATTTTGGTCACGCCGAAGCAGGAAATGGAGCGAAAAAGTGAGTGGTTTTGCGGAGTGAAATTTTTTCGCTCTAATTTTAAGTTGAGTCAGAAAACGGTGTTTGAACAAAAATTCGCTTTCTCGCTAGTGGTTTTTTGTTCACATGCGGCAATTTCACTTTGATTTTCAGTTTTTTCGATTTTTTGGATTGGATTTTTTTCTAATTGGTTTTTCCAATCCATTCATAGTCCGTTCTAGGTCTAGTTTTTCTCTTTAGTCAATGAAAATTCTTTGATTTGTACGTCAGGACTTGTCCTGCTATGTTTTTTTATTTCGTCGTCATGATTTTTGTTACGACCATATGACGTCACAGCCACTTTTTGTTCTTTCGTTCATGCAATTTCAACTGAATTGCAAGCGTGACGTCATTTTTCGCTCTTAGTGGAGCGAGTTTTTTTGTTCATTCGCGTGATTAAATTTCTGGTCACACTTGACTTACCTCACTCTCAAAAATGACTTCCTCACTTCGAAATTGACTTTTTTTTACTTTAATTCAAAGAAATAAGGTCAAATGGGTGTGTGTCACTCTTAATGAAGGTTATTTGAGATCAGCTAATAGAGGCAGCAATAACTTGTTCAGATTTTTAATCAAAATATAACAGATCAGCCTTCAATGAAAAGACTAATTTTTTTTGGTCTGTTTTTTTACTGTTTTTTTTAGACTGCCGATCTACGAATCTATTGCGGCTAATTTCTGGCAATCTGCCAGATATGTTGGTCTTTTTTGTGCAACTTTTCGCTTTATTAATTTTTCGAATGAACTATCTGACTTTTCGTCCTCAAAAACAGGATGAACAGGTAACGCTCGGAAGGCATTAAGTTCGCCCGAGGTTAGTCAGTAGTGGGTTATGTTATTCATAAGTAGTTTTTACTATTATTCACTTTTACTAACTTTTAGAAAGCGGAGACAGAGCGTGGCCAGTTTATTGCTGCTCTGTTATTGATCACTCTGCTGTTGTTGACTCAGTTTTGAACAACAAACTATCAGAAACAGATATTGAAATCCTGATATCCCAATGCCAGGATTGGGCTACAACACCCTCTGGAAATGCCAGTGTAGCTACCGCAGTTCAGCCGCCCTCTACAGGTACAGACTCGGGACATACGTCAACAATTTTTGGTTCTACTGACCAGCGTTCTCGAATGACAATTTCACCTCTGAGCAGCCCAGGTGGGCCTAATTCTGATAGAATTCAGTTCACGAGTCAAGGTGTAAGTTCCTGGGAGCTGCGAGCGAATGATTACGCCGAATATTTTAAAATAATGTTAAAAAAATGTACAAATTTGGTTTTTATTAAATTCTTGGTTTTTATTAAATTCAAAGAATTTTTACAATTCAAAGAAATTCAATTGTATTGGGGCACTGCCTTTTTTAAGATCTCTTCACATTATCTTGAATTTTGAAGTCAAATCGGAGAAGTGATTTTGGTCACGCCGAAAAAGGAAGTGGAGCGAAAAAGCGAGTGGTTTTGCAGCGCAAATTTGTTCCGTCCTAATTCAAAGTAAAGTGCAAAAAATGTATTTGAATGGAAACTCGCTATTTCGATTGTGGTTTTTGTTCACATGCGGCATTTTGACTTTGATTTTTGATATTTTTCAATTTTTTAGCCGGATTTTCTTTTAAGAGATTGTTCCAATCCATTTATTGTCCAGTATAGCTCTAGTTTTTTGTTTAGCCAATGAAAATTCGTTGACTTGTTTCAGGATTTGTCTTGTTATGTTTTTTATTTTGTCGTCAAAATTTTTCTTACGACCATGTGACGTCAAAATTAATTCAAATCTACTATGTTCATTCGTTAATGCAATTTTGACTGAAAATCTCGTGTCATTCTAATTGAAGATCATTTGAGAGAAGCTAATAGTAGCAGCAAAAAGTTAAGCGGATTCCTAAACAAAATATAACATCTCGGCATATAATTAATAAGTGGGTTCTTTTTTGGTCTGTTTCTTTTTGAGGCTGCAGACCTATGAAGCTTTTGCAGCTATTTTCTGGCCACTTTTGCAGCTATTTTCTGGCAGCTATTTATATTTAATTGCTCTCAAACGAAATTTGTAGCAATTATATTAGTCCTGTCGGTCTTTGTTCAATGCAATGCGATTTTTCCTCTGAGGCTTTTGACTTTTCGTCCTCAAAAACGGGATAAACAGGTAAAACCCAGCAGGCATTAAGTGCTCTTAGAGTCTTTCAGCTCTGTTTCAGCTACAACTCTTTTGGAGACTTATATTTATGGTGTGAAGGGCGGTTCTTAGAAGTTGAAGACACCCCCACTGTTGCCCCCCACCCAATCACCCACTGTTGTCCCCCCGTGGCTGATAATAATGTTTACTGATATTAGAAAACAACTTTTTACGTTTTTGGCAGAATGTCTGATGAAAGATTTAACCTAATCGCTAATAATTTGGGTAAACAAACATTTTAGAAACGAGGGGAAGATTTTGAAGCAAGACGGGTTAATGGTGTTAATAGTTGGCTATTGCTCTTGAAAGAATTTCATAGCAATTATTGTAAACGTGTGTGTCTTTTTTATGCAAAATTTTTTTTTGACGGTTTTGACTTTTCCGGTGACTTTTACGCCCTTGACGTTTTGCGTTTCATGTGATCTAAAATTCTCTCTGAAATACAGTTTCAAGCAGCTGAACTCAATTGGCAGCAATTTATTACTAAAAGTCAAATGAAAAGTGCGCTCAAACTGGTGCCATTTCTCACTTTAAATTTTAAAAGTGGTATACCTTAACCTCTCATGTTGCTCTTTGAAGCTCACTATTGAAATTCTTAGTCCCATTTAGGCTCCACCTCCCCCTCCTCTCCCCCTCCCCCCGACTGAAGCAGGTTGCAATTGATTAGAGCTCCCACTAGCCGTTCGAGAGCAATTCTTCCGACGTTTAGTCGGTTTTGGTTTTACATCGTGGAAAAAAAATCTTTGTTGTTATTAATAGCCGTCGTCAACTTGTCAACTGCTATTATTTAGGTGGTCTCTTTTTACGACTCGGATTGCAGTATTGGTATTCTACGGATTTTCGTTTAGCAGAAGCTAAAAATTGAATTTTGACAAACTTGACTTGAATTTTGACAAACTTCTTCACGACCTTTTACTTCCGTATTTGAATTTTGATAATTATTTTAAAACATTGGAAATAATTAGTATGTTAAGTAATTTTCATTGTTAGGTCATATTGAGATCTTAGTTGTATAACAGTCCCCCGCCCTATCTAACAGTCCCTCACCCCCACCTATCTCCCCATTCCAACTCCCGCCAAATACCTACTACGACCCTCCACGGTCCCCCCACAATCCCACGCTCACCCTATTGAAATCTATATTTGCTGCATTTATTATATCTAAAACTTTTTTGAGTTGTATTAGGAACTTAGTTGTTTATATCTTTTTTTCTAAGTTTTGGGCCTATTTTGCGCACTCTTCTAGTCTTTTCTGTTACTCTACCAGCTATGTATTTTCAATGAAGCAACTCTTTTTGGTCAATTTTTGCATGTTGTTTGCCAATGTTGATATCTTATCTGAAACATTGATTTCGGTTTTCGAATTTTTGATTTTAACATTAACGTTGTTACTAATAAATAGCAATTGGGAATTCATTAGTATTATTCAAAAGTCCCTAACCTCAGTACCCCAGAAATCACAAACTACCCCCCCTCCACCTCCCCCTCCCCCTCCCCCTTCCCCTCCCCTTCCCCTCCCCTATCCCTCCTTTACTTCCCTCCAATTCACCCCACATATCCCACCTGCCCCCACCTCAACCCCCACGTTCTCCTCCACTTTGGCCGATGCCCTATGTATTTAGTCATGAGACCTTCAGAGGAATGGATTCCACGCCATGAGAACCAGCGCATCGGTGAGAAGACCATCTGAGGTCTAGCTCTTTGAGAATTTGAGTCCTGTGAGCTCAAGTCTTCTTAAAATCATCTTTCGGGACATAGCAGAGCACGTGTTGTCCGGATCACATATGTAGTCAGCAATTCCATCTTTTGTTCATGGGAGACTTTTCCAACAGTAGCAGGTGGCAAGAAATGACTACAAGAGCCACTTTCACAACGGGGCCCACCAACAACCACTTTTACTCCTTCTTTAAAGGCGCTACTTTAAGCTCTGCCTCAACTCCTTCATACCAGGCTCTTGTCTGCGTTGATGAGCATCGGACTGAAATGAATTCCGAGCAAAGTTTGTTTTGGGTACATGGTGGCTTGCTCAGTGCACACTCCTCAGATAATCTGCTTAGCCAACTACCGCCAACTGAGTTGGTCTCGGTTTCCCACCACTTCCCACCACCTCGCGCCCTCTAGCTCACCTCTGCACAGCCATACATAAAACCTACTTATCACCCAGAGCTAGCTACTACCATCTACCTACCCACGTAACGTGTTTTCCGATCCACATACCTAACTCCGGCCGACACCAAGTCGCCGCCTATAAATAAAAATTTGAGTTATCAGAATTTTGGAAAAATAGTCTATAGTTTTATAGGGTGGTTCATTTTTTGCTATTATTTTAGTGGCGATAAGTTTAGATATTATACTGCATGGAACTTCATTTCTTTTTGGTTTTTGATCATGTTTGATTGCTCTCAAAAGAAGTTGGTAGCAGTTATTTTAGTCATGTTGGTCTTTTTTTGCAATTTTCTGCTTGACCGATTTTTGTTCTGACCCATTTGAATTTTTCGTCCTCAAAAATGGGAGAAACAAGTAGCGCCCTGCGGCCACTAATTTTCATTGGAGGGCCCTAGCTGCAATTAAAAGCTCTTCGAGTGATTAGTGCGGTGAAGCTAATAAGAAGGCCGTAATTTAAGGTTGAAAAGTCATTTTCGGAATTTTTCATTTTCAAAAGTCATTTTCAAAAATGTTGCAATGTTTCGTGTTTTTGTTGGGCAAGTCTAAAAGTGAGGCTGGTTAAAATTGGTAAATGTCTTTTTTGCAAGACATAAGTACTTTTTATGACTAATGCAAGAGCTAAATGTTTTGGTACACCAAACAAAAACAGATAAACCTCAACTAATTTTCACAATTTTTTCA
This sequence comes from Convolutriloba macropyga, assembly GCF_964194025.1. NCBI lineage: Eukaryota > Metazoa > Xenacoelomorpha > Acoela > Convolutidae > Convolutriloba > Convolutriloba macropyga. The sequence continues at coordinate 9,982,733 of NC_134468.1, forward strand.
AGTTTTTTGAAATTTGTTGTCATTCTTTTAATTTTCTCAAGCCTCAAGAATAAGAAACTTTGATAATAAGCTACTGCAAACTTTCAATGTGAAATAGAATGTTTTTCATGAATATAACAACACGAAATTTAGTATTTTTACTTATCAAACTTTGATTTTTTAATTTTTTTGTTATTAAATGTCATTATTCACGTTTTCTCAGACCCAGGGGTTAAAAAACCTCCTTTAGCGTTTGATAATAACTTACTGAAATATTTTTTATTGGACATGGAATAGTTTTCAACTTCCTAATAAAACAAATTTTAGACATTTTTTCGCAAACATTGCAATTTTTTTAAGTTTTTCATTTTTTTGTCATTTTTAGGTTTCTCCAGCATCAAGGGCAAAGGAGCCTCCTCTATTTTGATAATGCGTTTTTGCATAGTTTCTAGATGTAACAGTAAGTTTTTTTTCAAAATTTTTTTATTAACAATTTAAGCAAGGTTTTAGAAAAAAATTGGATTTTTTCAAGTTTTTAGAACATTTTTGATTTTTTTATTTCTTCTGGCACCAGGGGCAAAAAGAACTCCTCCAAAGTTTGACAAAAAGCTGCTGCAAACTTCTGGAAGTAAAGGAATTGTTTTCAATTGGAATGTTTTAATGGAATTGTTTTAATAACCGGGCTAGAAAACTAGAAGTAGCGGAGTCGAATCTCATTATGGAAAGAAATTCCTAGCACTTTTTCTCTCTATCTCTCTCTCTCTCTCTCTCTCTCTCTCTGTTGTGGGAATTCTTTCCTTCTCTTGCTCTTTATCGTTTTCTCTAAAACTCTATCTCTCTCTCTCTCTCTCTTTCTCTCTGTCTCTCCTTAACTCTTGTTGTTGCAGCACTTCAATCAGCCCTCGGTGTGCCCCCCCCCCCCCCGTTTCTCGCTACTGGCGAACAACCGCTCGCAAAAAACACGCAAATTTATATTATTTTGCAATTTTTTTCAAGCTTTTTGAAAATTTTGAAGTTTTTTATGATTTTTATCAACCCTAAGTGTCAAGGAATCTCCTCTAAGCTTTAATAATAGGTCACTGCATAGTTTCTAGTGGTAACGGAATGGATTCAACATTTTAACATCAGGAATTTTAGCATTTTATTGACGAAACGTGCAGTTTTTTTTCAATTTTTTTGTCATTTATTTTTCTTCATGCTGGTCTTTCCGGACCCAGGGGCCAGAAAACATCCTAAGGGCTCTGATAATATGTTACTGACAAAAATTTTTTGGTCATGAAATAGTTTTTCAACTTCTTAATGTCACAAATTTTTGCAATTTCGTGATAAAATTTGATTTTTTTCAATTTTTCTTGAAACTTTTTGACGGTTAACGGTTGTTTTTAGCCTCAAGAGCCCAGTAATCTCCTCTAGGGTATGAAAATAGGTTTTTGTAATTTCTAGATGTTATGGAATGTCTTGCAAGATTTTAACGTCATGAATTTTAGCAATTTTGACAATTTTTGCCATTTTTATCAATTTTTTGACATTTATGGTCATTATTCAGGTTTTTTGAGCCTCAAGATTCAGAAAACCTCCGTTATAATTGGTAACAAGTTACGGAAAAAAATAGTGTTGGTCAAGGATTAACCTTCGACTTTTTAATATCACAAGTTTAAGCGATTATTTTTATAAAACTTGCCATTTTTTAAGTTTTATAATTTTTTTTGTCATTTATTAGGTTTCCCTAGCCTCAGAAGCAAAGGAACTTCCTCTAGGTTTTCATAATACGTTACCGCTTAGTTCATAAATAATGGAAAGTGTTTCAAGTTTTTAACATCACAAATTTAAGCAATTTTCTAAAATATTTGAAATTTTTTCATGTTTATGAATTTTTCCGGCACCAGATGCCTGAACCTCCTCCAAGGTTTGATAATGAGCTGCTGCATAGTTTTTCGAATTAATGGAGTGTATATCAATATTTTAATGGCTTAAGTTTTAGCAATTTTACGATAAAATTTTATTTTTTATTCTTTGGAAAAATTTTATCAATGAAATGGTTATTAAGATATTAATACCTTGAAGTTAGAAAGATTTTGTTGAAATTTGCTTTTGTTTCCAAAACTTTTTACTATTGTTGCTTTTTTATGAGTTTAACAACCATTACCGGCCACCAAAACTTTTTAAGTGCCGGAGATGGGTTGCTTGATAGAACTTTCGAGACAAAAGTGGTTTTGAACATTTTTTACTGCGAAGTTGAATTTTTTTCTTAATTTTGCCTTTTTCAGTTTTTTTCTATAAGATTTATTCACTAACAAGGCTAGAAAACTAGAAGTTGCTGAGTTGAAACCCATCATGAAAAAAATTCTAATCTCTTTCTCTCACTGTCGGTTACGTTTTGTTTCCTTCTCTTTCTCGTTCACATTTTGTCTCTCTCTCTCTCTCAGTCTATCTCCCATTGTGCATTGTTGATGCCGCACTTCAGCTGCTGTTATGTGGCATAATGTCAAGGTCTCTGATCCTCATTAACAATGAGTTATAGTAGAAATGTTTTTATCATAAATAACTCAACAGTTACTTTTTAGGAACTCATTGTTATTTGCTCTCAAAAGCAATTTGGAGCAAGTATAATAATCCTGTTTTTCTCTTTTATGAAATTTTTCGCTTGGCCAATTTTTTGTGTGACCCATTTGACTTTCGTCTTCAGAAACGGAATAAAGAGATAGTGCCCAGTTTGCAATAAGTTCACTTAGAGTCGTTCATCCCACTGGTCTTCAAATATGCGATTAACAGATTTCTGCTTATCGTCTGAAGGACGGTTCTTAGAAATTGATCCCCTACCCCATCCAACCACCGTCCCCACATCAGTCCCCCCAGTCCACTTTTGGAACCAAGCTGCGGTGCACCTCCGCTACGCTCATCTTTCGGTCCTTCAATTAATCTAAGCTAGCCTCACTAAACCGTGGCTAGCTACTGACGAAGCCAACCGCTCGCCGGTCGTTTGAGAGCAATTCGCCGACGTTAGTTGGTTATGTTTGACTTCGCTTGAACACTTCTGCGTTTTTGTTCCAGAACATTTTGTGACATTTCAATTGACTTTTTTGAGTTTAAAAAAAGTCAATTGAAATGTCAATTGTTCTCAATCAAAAAACGTTTCTTGCTAATATAAAAACGATTAAATGATTAGCGTCTGAGTAACTGCGAGGTCGTAGCCTAGTGGGTAAATTGTCTAATGGCAATAGCGCAGGTCGACCCCTATCACTTCTTCATTTTCGCACCAAAAATATTTCTAAGAAAAACATCTGATCTAAATTAATTTTTTTTTCGAGAGCAATTCATCCGATGTTTGTTGCCTTCTGTTTTTGAATAGAAACAGAACCATTTTAATGAATTTGACACCACTTGTTTTTTAGTTTAGTTAAACAGTTTTTATGGTTTTATTCTCTTTTTCATTTTTTTTTATTGTTCTATAAATCAGTCTCACTATGGGAACCGCTATTTTCCTTTTATGAGTCACAATTTGAGTCAATTGAAAAGTTTTGGTTCATATCTAAAGTTTTCACGACTCTGTCGCCATTTGCGTTCAAAAAATTTAGTTTTTTTTACGGTTTTTGCCGAATTTCACACAAATGTTTTGAATTTTTTAAATATTTTTAAGGATTTTGCAAATTCTGCTAATTGTTTTATTTGTTCTGTCACTTAGTCTCCCTAATGATATGCTACTAAGTTCTCTAGTTAATCATATTCTGAACTTTTTACTTGTTGTATTCATAGTTAACTGTTTTCACGACTTTGATACTTATTCTTATGAAAAATAATTGATCTTGTAAATTTGCCCATTTACTCGTAATTCTTTTTTCCTGTTCCGTCCCTTAGTCATTACAATTTTTTTTTCAATTGCTCTCTAAGTCGGCATAATTGAATACATCTAGAGACAACATTTTACTGCTAATAGTTTTACTGCAAAATCTTTTGTTTTTATAACTTTGTGAACTTTTCACAGTTGTCTGCATTTGCTGCTACTTTGGTTTCGTTGTCTCTAATTTACATTTAATATAAGTTGATATATGCTTCCTAGCTGCAGATAGCGGACGAAATTCAAAAGTTCTTTTCTTGGCGTGTTTCAATGATTTTGATGCCACTTATTTGCAATGAAACCGATCGTAAATGCAGGTTTTACCAAGTGTTTGTTGTCCTTTTACTTCGTCTCTCAGTGGTTTTCTACATAGTTAGAGTTTGCTGGCTAAGCTATCATTGTGTAAAGGTCTTTTGAATGTGATTTAGATTGACATAATAAGGTAAATATCTCTATTTCTCTGAAAAGGAAAGAAAAAAATGTTTATTTTTAGATTTCTGTAGTTTTCCGTTTAATTTTGTGGCGTTTTGGTTTATGACTTATTAATTATCGGAGCCTGCTCACTTAACGAGCTGATAGTGTTGGCTTTTGCTGGTTTGCTTCTTTGATACATTAACTGTGATTCATGACTTGTCTTGCTATGTTTATCTGCGTTGTCGAATAAAAATTTGATTCGCCTTACCTAATTTTGCAGCTTTTTCAACATTTTGAGTGAAATCTTTTGGAATTCTCAGGGTTTTAAATTCTGCACTCATTCAAAGAACTTTTTAGAAGCAGTTGCTCAACAAAGCATTCTAAAGTGAACAACAAATCTAAACTGCAGTCTAAAATGAAAGCAGTTTTAATTAGTTCAATTGGTTTTTGAGGCTAAATATATACTTAGTTGACTTTAATTTGCTTTTTTTGTTTTTCTTGAGTGATTCTAGAAATTTTTGTAATGAAGTATTTGTCTGAAGAGGCGACTCATCGAGTCTTTCCAGAATTCTTCTGTGTCTTCTTCAAAATAATTCGTAATTTAGTTTTTGTTGTTTCTGTTGTTTCTGGCCCAATCTGGGCTATGGAAATCAATGCCGACTTTTTTCTGGCAATCTACCGGACAAGAATTAAATTTTTGATATTTATTTTTTTGGTTCCTTTTTGAAGTTGTTTTACGTTTTGCTCACCTTCACTTGGTACTTTTTGCTACTTTATTTTCGATATACTCCATTAACATCTGTTTCAAACAAGCTTGTTTCTAGGTTTTAGCTGGCAATCTGTTGAAGTACTGGTTTAATAAAATCCAGAGAAACCGAAAAAACGAGTGACAGAAGAAAACTTCAAGGGCTCCCGTCAAAAATAAATTTGACAATGGTAAAAATAAATACTACCAATATTTAACCATACTGTCCTCTATTGAAAAGTTGAACACTGTTATTAGTTCTCATCTTGTTTGCCCAATATGTGAAACCCTAAGACTCTGAGGAAACAAATTGGTCAATTTTAAATTATTTCTCATTTTTGCCACATCACAAGTGATTCCGGATTTTTTATTGTGATCACTGTTCAAGATCTGATAAGACCCCTATTAAGAGTTTTAATAGTTTACAATCGATCGTAAATGATTAAAACTCTTAACAGGCGCATTATCAGATCTTGCACAATAAAAACTCCGGAATCACTTGTGATGTGGCAAAAAAGAGAAATAATTTAAAATTGAGCAAGTTTTCTCAGTCTAGGGTTTCACATACTGGGCACACAATATGAGAACAAACAACAGTGTTCAATTTTTTTGAATTGAACTAACTTGGAATTGAATTAAGTGTTCACTTATTCCATTTAAAAGATTAAAAATATGTTGGAAAGTTTATCTTTTAAGATCTGCTAAGCTAATTTTTTTTTGTGTGATATCTTATGAGATCTCAAATTTGCTGAGCAGATCTTAAAAGAAAAACTTTTTGCAAGTTGCTTTTTATCTTGCTCAAGCTGATGAAGTTTTCAAGATATGAATTTTTAAGATTTGCCAACACCATTCATTAAATAAACATCACTTCAACCTCAATTTTTATCGTGTATGATCTGATAACATTTGACGTTTTATTTGGCTTAACGTTTTATTTGGCTTAACGTAAAAAAGACTTGGTAGTGTAGTCAAATGCTTAGATAAAGGCGATTTTCAAAAGTGAAGAAAAACGATCTGAACAGAGAACAATTTATGTGCGATGGCGTTTTATTGCACACAATAAATAATATCTGGGAAAATTATGCATCACCTTACAGATCAAAGACAACTTTACCAGCAAAAAATAGAAAAGTTCGAATCACTGGGACTACCTCAAAAATCAAGATAAAAAGAATTAAGTTCGCTGAATTTAGATTTTTGGCTCAAGGCTTTTGACAATTTTAAAAGATGCATATCGGGTTACTATTAATATAATGGAAAAAGATTTTTTTTAATAGCCGCACAGCGATAGCTGGGGCGGCCTTCTCGTGGTTTTTTTATTTCTGCGTTAAGATTTTTGTTACAACCATATGACGTCACAGCCACTTTTTGTTCATTCGTTCATGCAATTTCAACTGAATTGCATGCGTGACGTCATTTTTCGCTCTTAGTGGAGCGAGTTTAATTGTTCATTCGCGTGATAAAATTTTTAGTCACACTTGACTTACTTCACTCTCAAAAATGACTTCCTCACTTTGAAATTGACTTTTATTTACTTTAATTCAAAGACATAAGGTCAAATGGGTGTGTGTCACTCTAAATGAAGGTTATTTGAGAGCAGCTAATAGAGGCAGCAATAACTTATACCAATTTTTAATCAAAATATAACAGATCAGCCTTCAATGAAAAGATGATTTTTTTTTGGTTTGTCGCTTTTACTGTTTTTTTGAGACTGCAGATCTACGAAAATATTTCGGCTAATTTCTGGCAATCTGCCAGCTATGTTTTTCAATTGCTCTCCAACGAAGTTTTAAGCAATCATTGTAAACGTGTCGGTCTTTTTATGACACGAGGAGAATTGGTATTCTACAGGTTTTGTTTTAAGCAAGTTTATGACTTGAAATTTGTGTAACTGATTTTTTGGTTGTCTTTATATTTTTTGATATTTTATGAAAAGTTTTGGGATCTATTCTGTTTTGCCCCCCGCCACTTAGCGGGCCTCTATTTGGTGCGGCTCCAGGCGCAAGTGCTATTTTTTACGTAGTAACGTGCTATATAACATATAATTTGTAACTGGGAGCGTAAAAAAACATTTGGGGGGGCGAATCAGAATAGATATTATTTTTGCTTGTCCAATTTGACTTATTGACTATTTTTTGCGCCCTTGACTTTTTCAATTTACTTGACTTTACTCATTCGCATGTGTCAGCAGCTGAACTCAAGTAGCGGCAGGTCACTACTAAAAATCAAATTAAAATTGCTTCAAAATTTGTATACTTTTAACTTATCTGCCAGCTATGTTTGCATTTTCAGGAGTAAGTGACACCAGCAGCCCAACACCAAGCTACACATCAAGTTCGACAACCAGTAGTACCAGTAGTCCGACAACAAGCTCCACGTCAAGTTCGACAACAAGTAGCACCAGTAGTCCGACAACAAGTTCCACATCAAGTTCAACAACCAGTAGCACCAGTAGTCCGACAACAAGTTCCACATCAAGTTCAACAACCAGTAGCACCAGTAGTCACACAACGAGTTCCACGTCAAGTTCGACAACCAGTAGCACCAGTAGCCCAACCACAAGTTCCACTTCAAGCTCATCAACCAGTAGCACCAGTAGTCCAACAACGAGTTCCACGTCAAGTTCGACAACAAGTAGCACCAGTAGTCCGACAACGAGTTCCACGTCAAGTTCGACAACAAGTAGCACCAGTAGTCCGACAACAAGTTCCACATCTAGTTCGACAACCAGTAGCACCAGTAGCCCAACCACAAGTTCCACATCTAGTTCGACAACCAGTAGCACCAGTAGCCCAACGAAAAGTTCAACGTCAAGCTCAACAACCAGTAGCACCAGTAGTCCGACAACAAGTTCCACATCAAGTTCGACTACAAGTAGCACCAGTAGTCCGACAACAAGTTCCACATCAAGTTCGACAACCAGTAGCACCAGTAGTCCAACAACGAGTTCCACGTCAAGTCCGACAACAAGTTCCACGTCAAGTTCGACAACAAGTAGCACCAGTAGTCCGACAACGAGTTTCACGTCAAGTTCGACAACAAGTTCCACGTCAAGTTCGACAACCAGTAGCACCAGTAGTCCGACAACAAGTTCCACATCAAGTTCGACAACCAGTAGCACCAGTAGTCCGACAACAAGTTCCACTTCAAGTAAGTGTCACAAGAGTGTTTCTTCTCATTAGTTTTGATTCAATGAAGATTTGAGCAAAGTCTGATAATAGCTAGTAGGTAGGATTTCAAAAATCAGTGAAAGAATTGTGCAAAGTTAATCCTGGCAGCCAGAATTTGGCACGTAGATACCATTCCAGATAGAAAGTTTCTTTGTAGAGGCTTTCGTGTGGGAGCCAAGAATGTTGACTGGCTGCTCTCCAAGGACTTTTGAGGTAATTAATGTAAACTTGTTTATATTTTGTTTTTATCCAAAATTTTTGCTTGATGGTTCTGTCTTTGTTGCGAGAACGTTCTAAAACATTATTTTGCTTACTTGTGCAATTTGAGTGGACTTTTTGGCTTAAAAAAACGAGATAAACTGGTAAAACCCAGAGGCGAGGGCAATAAACTTTTCAGCAGCTCTCTTAGAGCGTGTGCGATTTAGTAAACCCTGTAGGAATAGAAAGTTAAACTTAAGCTTTTTTCGGAAAAGAACCAAATTAATACTGACCTTGAATTATTCCCAACACAAAAGCGAATTCTAAATTTGAAACTGTACAAAGATAATAATGGTAAAGAAATTTAAACTGATGAGAATGGTTGAATAAGTAAATATTGATTCTGATAAAGATTATATCATGGATTGAACACCAAAATTCTCACCCACGTAATATTGGATTAGAAACCCAAATTAGGGCTTAAGTTATCAAAGTCATGAATGACCTTCTGAAAACTTTTCCCAAAAAGGTATTTTTCTCACAAAGATTCGGAACATTTGGTAGAAATAGGACTAAACTATCATAACCAAACATAGATTAGCAGTATATATACGGCTCAATTTTAGCCAATTTTTGTAACCAAAATCAGTCTGAAAATAGTTATATTGTCGTGATAATCGAAATTTCGGAATGAGTTAACAGATCTCTGTCGTGGTACTGAACTTGTAATAATTGTTGAAACTAGTATACCCTGGTAATTATACTTTTCGTTAATTTAACTTAGCAAATTTTCAACTACTTTCTCTTTTTGGACCTTTTCTTATAAATTAGTAGAGTTTAAACTGGTATCTAGTAGATATTTGTTAAACACTTTGATACGTGGCACTCATAGGCATTTGTAACTAGTTGTTTTGAAGGAACCATAGTCTTGTAATAATTAGGACTGGGTAAAACTTAATCGTTTCTTTCGGTTTTCTGTTAATCAAAAGCGTACTTGTACAACTTTAGTAACTTTACAATACATCTCTAAGGATCTGAAATCATACTCAATCTAGCTTCAATTTATTGGATTTAAATTAGTTTGATGACTAGTAAAGTAGTGATCAACCAATCAATAATTAGGTTAAGTTAGGTTAACGGACTGGCGGACAGCACCGAGTCCAGGACAACATCAAGACGATTGATTTCTCAGAGTATTAATCGGCCAAGCTCCTTCCAGGAGACCGCATAGTGAAGTCACTCTGAGGGTAGGCCTGCCTGCTCGTAGAAGACTTGGCAAGTTAAGTTAACCCATGTAGTATGGAATGGTGAACCAAGTAGACAATTAAAAAGGTCTGCAGTAACCTGAAGTACCTGATGGGCAATGTCTTAACGTTCTATCAAGTTGGTTAATACTCGTCTGGTTGGGTTGTGGAGTGAACACCGACGAGCTCTTCACGTCATCTACTATTTATTTTAAGTATATTGGTTGATCGATTAATTAGAAACTGAATTGAGGACCTGGTATAATTCTCAATCTTAGAGTCACCAATTTATTTCATTTTGTAAAGCATTTCTTAGAAGCTAAAATATCATATAACATAGAAAGGCATTACCAACATATTTTAATAACATTATTATTAGCAATTCACCACAGTTCTATAGCGCCTGAAAATACTTTTTTTAGGACTTGAACGGAGGGCCTGGTATAACCCTTCAGTCTAGTTAAGAGTAGTAGGTTTTGTGAAGTTACTATCCAGTCCAGTAGTTTTCTCTAAGATAGATTCTAGGAACAATTGTGGAATTGTGAATAGGGTAAAACCTCCACCCTAAATATTCAGATTCTATAAACCCCTGAGGAACACTTGAAACGGCAGATATTCCTGGTTAAAGGGCCATCTTGCACACTACCGCCCCTCCCCTTCCCTCTCATCCCATCTGGCCCTCCCAATTTTATTCCCTCGCTAACCCCCTTCATATGCTTCATCGTTGTCCCCTGAAGCCAGCCTCCCTGTGTTTGACCTAGCTACAATCGAGGTAAATTTTCACTGGATGTTTGATAACAAATTGTCCGACTCTAGTCGGTTATGTTTAATAGCCGCCCTTATTATAGCGCTCCTATTTTTTTTTACAATCCAAGAATTGGATTGTATTGGTGCTCTGTGTTCTTTACAATTCAAAGAATTTGAATTGTATTGGAGCGCTGTGTTTTTTTTAAGATGTGTTCACACATTTTTCAATGACTTTGATCTTTCAAAGCGGGATAAACAGGTAAAGCCCAGCAGGCATTAAGTTTCATTAGAGGCCCAAAAAAGGCTTTAGTAGTCATTCAAGTGCTTAGAGTGGTACAGCTGCTGGGATGGCCTTAATTGAAGGTTAAAAGGTCGTTTTTAGGAATTTTTGGGCTCAAAATGCTGCAATTGTTCATGTTTTTTTAATGATTTTTAACAGTTTTTTGTTTGATTAGTCTTGGGTTGAAGTTTTTAAAAGTTGACGAAGGCTTTTTTCTATAAGGCAAATTTACTTTCTATGACTATTTTATGAGCTATATGTTTTGGTACTACAAACAAATAAAAAAAAGATACTAATTTTTGCAATTTTTTCAAGTTTTTTGAAAATTTTTGTCATTTTTTGAGTTTTTCCAGCTTCAACGGCCAAGTAATCTCCCTTGAGGTTTGATAATAGGGCACTGCATAGTTTCTAGTAACAACGGATTGGTTTTCAACATTTTAATGTCTCAAATTTTAGCAAATTTTTGATAAAATTTGCAATTTTTTTCAAGGTTTTCTAATGTTGTTGTCAGTTTTTCGTATTTGTCCATTCTCAAGTACCAAAAAACCTATTCCACGATCTGATGAAAGTTACTGCATGGTTGTCAGTTTCAATGGATTTGTTTTCAACAATTTAACCTTTCGAATGTTAAAAATTTCTTGATAAAATTTGCAATTTTTTAAGCTTTTCCAAAACATTTGTCTTTTAGTCAGTTTTTCTCACCTCAGTAGTCAACTAACCTAATTATAACCTAATAATGTCTATTTATTGAAATTTGAAATTTTCCAAAAATTATTGCCAATCGGTCTTTGAGCCCATGAATTTTTGAAGGCTTGGAATTAGGTTACGAGATGGCATCTAATAGCCTCTAGATACACAGAAACTATTCGGAAGATTTTAATATCACAATTTTCCGTAACATTTCATTAAAATTTGCAATTGATTTCTTTTTTTTGAGTTTTTCGGTCATTTTCGAGTTAATCGATCATCAAGGGCCAATGAACTTCTTTCAGTTATTATAGATATAATACTGGACCAATTTCAGAAACAAAAATTGGCTTTGAACATATTTATTGAAATTTGAAATTTTTTTCCAAAAATTTTTGCCAATCGGACTTTGAGCCCATGAAATTTTGAAGGCTTGGAATTAGGTTACAGGATGGCATCTAATAGCCTCTAGATACACAGAAACTATTCGGAAGATTTTAATATCACGATTTTCCGTAACATTTCATTAAAATTTGCAATTGGTTTCTTTTTTTTTGAAATTTTCGGTCATTTTCGAGTTAATCGATCTTCAAGGGCCAATGAATTTCTTTCAGTTATTACAGATATAATACTGGACCGATTTCAGAAACCAAAATTGGTTTTGATTATATTTTTGAAATAGGTATACTTAAAGAGATCAAATTTTGCCTTAGGGCTAAAAGCTTCTAGAGTTTTGGCAATGAGTATACTTTTGTTCAGTTTTTTTATTGTTTTAATTTCTCAGTTTTTTGGAGATGATTTTGTTTCTGTTTTCGCTGGCATTGTTCACGTGATCTGCTGGTCAGGTAGAGTACTTCTAATTGTTTCATTCAATTCTTTTAATTGTATTTCAGGACTTGTCCTGCTATGTTTTTTTACTTTTGTAAGATGTTTTCACACCTTTTTTCATGACTTTGAGCTTTCAAAATGGGATAAACAGGTAAAGCTCAGCGGGCATCAAGGTTCGTTAGAGGCCCTTGGCCGCGTTTAGTAGTTCTTTAAGTACTTAGAGTGGTGAAGCTACTGGAAAGGCCGTAATTGAAGGCTAGCAGGTCAATTTCAGAAGTTTTTGAGCCCAAAATGATGCAATTTTTTGTCTCTTTTTCGGATTTTTTGTTGGACCAGTCAAATTGAGGTTTGTAAAAGTTGGTAAAGGTCTTTTGCAAGACGTAATTACTTTTTATGGCCATTTTAAGAGCTAGATGTATTGCTACACCAAACATAAACCCGGTAATTACTCTAATTTTTACTCTAAGTTTTTTCAAGTTTTTTGAAAATTTTTGTTGTTTCAGCTCTCGGTGTCACAATAATAGGTTATTTTATAGTTTCTAGTGGTAATGGAATGGTTTTCAACTTCACAATTTTTACCAATTTTTTTGATAAAATTTGCAGTTTTTTCCATTTTTCTGACATTAATTGTCTTTATTCAAGAAATCTTGTCTAGGATTTGCTAATAGTTTACTGCAAAATTTTTATTGGCCATGGCATCAGCCAATTTTTTTCAAAATTTTGAAAATTATTGTCAATTTTCAGGTTTCTCTAACCTGAAGTGCCAAAAATTTCCTTTAGGTTTTGATAATAGCTTACTGCATATTTTCTAGTGGTAATGGGAAATGTGCTTCAAGATTTTAATTTTACAAATTTTACCGATTTTTGAAATTGTAATTTTTTCTTTGACTTCCTGAAATTTTAGTCTTCTCCCTCAGTGGCCAGGGGTTTGCTGCTATTGAGTTTGCTAGCATGTTATTGCAGAGTTTCTAGTGGCCACCAAATAGTTTTCTGTTTTTTAGATTGCAAATATGAGTAATTTTTTAAATAAAGCTTGCAATTTAAAAATTTTTGATTGTTTTCAAATTTTTTGAACTTTTTTGTCATTTTCTAAGTTTAACTATCTTTATTGGCCAATGAAACTTTTTAAACGTTGCAGATGAGTTACAAAACAGAACTCCACAGAGAAAAATGAATTTGAACATTTTTTCCATACACATTTTTGAAAAATATCTTTAAATTTTTCCCTTTCATTTGAAGCATTCGTCTTATTTCTTTTTGAAGCATTTTTCATTTTTTTCGAGATTATCTACCTGTAGTGTCAGATTAATCTTTTTCAAGTCTTTTGCGAGTGTTAATGAATATATTGCATTGTGTCATAAATGGCCTTCAGATTAAAAGCTTCAACAGTTTTAGGAATAATTGTTTTTTTGTTTAGTTTGATTCTTTTAGTTTCTCAACATTCGAGATTTCGTCTTTGTGGCTGGTATTGTACAAAAGATCTGCTGGTCAGGTACTTTAGGTCTGTTTTTCATTCAATTTCTTGGATTGTATTTCAGGACTTGTCCTACTATGTTTTCTTACTTCGTCGAACTTTTTTTCGCTTTCCCATTTTGCCGCTTTTTCAGCATTTTGCGTGAAAACTTTTTGACTTCTTTAGGCTAGTTTCTCTCTTCTCTCATTCTGCTAAAAGTGAATTTGAACATAAGTTGCTCAGCAAAGCAATTCAAAATGAACAGAATCAGAATAAAAAGTGAAGTCAGAAATAGAAACGGGATAAACCCATAAAGCCCAATTTCAGATGCCCGATATTTGAACGTCATTCCTATAAGTCTTAGTTACCATCTCTTATGCTTATTGGTATTGATAGTAGCCCCTGTAGCCTCTCTCTAAGAAACAGAAGTATGTTCAACTACGAAAGGCCATCAAAATAAAAAATGTTTATGTACAAAAATCTTTTTTTTTCGATATCTTCTATTCTTTCAATCCCAATCATGCTTATTGGAATCAACGGCGGCTATTTTTCGGCAATCTGCCGGGTATGTTTTTTTATTGAAAAATTGAATTCAGGGACCAGAGTTCATTTTCAATGTCCTCTATTCAAGATCTGATTCTCGTCCCTAATTGTAAAATGCAGTAAATGCACCATGTTTTTTGAGAGCAAGGCACCAAAATTAGTCCGTTATTGATTTAATTTAAGGCTTCAATAAATGGTGAATGTAAATCTTTTAGGAGCTTTCAGCCTCATTAGCTATACAAATGATAATAACCAAAGACTGTCCATAAAAAGCAATGAAACCCAAATTGTTCACATTGTTCACGAAGACAAGATTTTTGAATCGTTTTTGAATAGCCTCTCAATCGATATTACTAAAGCGCTCTGTTTTTTACAATCCAAAGTACTTGAGTTATATTGGAGCGCTGTCTTTACTTTGAGATCTGATCTCACTTTTTCGTCTATTTCATGCTACAAAAAAATCAAATTGAAAATTTTATTTCAGTCAAACTGAAGTAAAAAAGGGAAAAAAGTAGGTTTGAGGCATGATTTTTGTACCAATACCAATAAAATGCAGAAAATGATTTTAGAACAAATTTTGGTATTTGAGAAGAAAATTGTTTTCAACTGCGTCAATTTGGCATCTGTGGTCAATGTTTGTTTGACTAGTGTGTTCCAATTGGTTCTACTTCATTTCACCCCTATTCATTTAACCCCCTATGATTTAACCCCGATTTATTCATCCCTCTATCATTTAACCCTTCTATCAATCCACCCCTCTATCATTTCATCCCGCCAATTAGCAGTCGACATCAAAGGAATGTTTTGTCATAATTAAGTGGATAAATTAATCCCACGATTGGTTGTGATAGTTTCATATCAAGACCCACGAGCCGCTGAGGCATGGCCATGGCCCGCGAGGCATGAAAAAATTATTATATTGCCAATTTAAAAATCCTGATTTTATAGAAAGATAAAAATCGGGGTGAAATTATAGAGGGGTTAAAAGATGGAGGGGTTAAATGATACAGGGGTGAATAAATCGGGTTAAATGATAGGGGTTTAAATGAATAGTGGTGAAAAAGCGGGACACCGCTCCAATTACACATGTTTGTGATTGTTTGAATTCATCAACAGACAGTTACCACTTTCAATGAATTTGACACTAATTGTGGTCACAATTTATTAGTGGATTTTTGATTTTTGCCCCGTCTCTTTATGCTTCTTTTGTCTGATTAACCGATATCAATCATGATTACAGCTCCTAAAGATACATAATAAAACCTATCTAATCTAGTGGTTCAAAGCTAGTGGTTTTCAAGAAAATAAAACTGTTTGTTCTTAGAAGCTTTTGAGTTTTTTTCAGGATCTTTTTGTTTATTCTGTTGTCTTATCATTTAATCTCATTAGCAAAAGCCCCATAGGTTGCTAATGGGGGTTGAATTAACCAATTCGAATGAACAGTCCTATAGTTTTTTTCGAGTTCTAGCGTTTTCAAAAAGATCCGCTTTTGCCAAGTTTTTTTAGTTTTTGCTTTTTAGCTTTGTCTGTCAGTAATTCTAGCAAATTATTGCATTGTTTACTTTTTTTAAGGATAACGTTGCGTCAGCTAGTTTGTACGTGTTACTAGTATGTTATCACTAGTAGTTCTTAAAAGATCGGATCAAGGAAACAGAAATTTTCCTATATTTTCAGTTTTTTCTTTTTTTGCGGATATGTTTCTTGGGCTTTAAATGTTTTAATTTGAACTTGCAGCAAGATTTTTCATTGCTAAGCCCTTGTATAAAATATCGACACAAATATGCAATAGGCAGTGTAGTTAATAATGTCAAGGTCAAAGGCAAAATCAGAAGAAACGAGATAAACTGATAAGTTCAAAATTTATCAAGTTTCATTAGAGCAATTGCTTGTTGCATGAGTCAAGTGCGTCAACGGCAGCTCTTTTCTGTCAACGGGAGCTCTTTTCTGTCAACGGCAGCTCTTTTCTGTCGCCGGCTATGTTTGTTGAAAGAAGTCCCGGAATTTGGTATTAATTTTCTTTTTAGCCCCTGTTGAGACCACAACAACTTCAGCAACAACAACTACAACAAAACCGACAACTGTTACTGAGACAAGCACTGGTCCAGTGAAGGTGCGAGTGACACTGCCAAAGACAAGAAGACAAAATCCTAAAACCAATCGTTAGTCTAGTAGAACTTAATATCCCAGACTGAAGTGCCACGTCCAATTGAACGTTGATCAAATCACCTCGAAGACAATGAGTGATGCATAAAACTGAGTTAATTTGAACTGAAGTTGATTAAATGCTCTCAAATCAAGCTTACAATTATATGAGTCATGCGGTCTTTTTTAGTTGCTCTCAAACAAAGTTTGTAGCAATTATGTTAGTTATTCCTGCCGATCTTTTTTTAATAGCCGCAAAGCGATAGCTGAGGCTATTATTGGCCTTCTCTTGGTTTTTACAACTCAAATATATCGAATCGTATCGGGGCAATGTCTTTTTTTAAGGTCTGTTCGCATGTTTTCATAGTTTTCGAAGTCAAATAGGAGAAGTGATTTTGGTCACGCCGAAGCAGGAAATGGAGCGAAAAAGTGAGTGGTTTTGCGGAGTGAAATTTTTTCGCTCTAATTTTAAGTTGAGTCAGAAAACGGTGTTTGAAGAAAAATTCGCTTTCTCGCTAGTGGTTTTTTGTTCACATGCGGCAATTTCACTTGGAATATTACTGTGTTTTTCAATTTTTGGACCGATTTTTTTTCTAAATGGTTTTCCTAATTCGTTCATAGTTCGTTCTAGGCCTAGTTTTTGTTTGAACCAAAATTTAAATTCTCGCTAGTGGTTTTTTGTTCATATGCGGCATTTTGACATTGATTTTCTGGGGTTTTTGTATCTTTTGTACCTGATTTTTTTTAGAAATGGATTTCCCAATTCACTCATAGTCCGCTTTAGTTCTAGTATTTTGTTTAATCAATGAAAACTCTTTGAATTGTACGTGAGGACTTGTACTGCTATGTTTTTTTTATCTCGTCGTCAAGATTTTTGTTACGACTATATGACGTCACAGTCACTTCAAATCTGTTTTTTGTTCATTCAATTTCAACTTAATTGCGTGCATGACGTCATTTTTTACTTTTATTGGAGCGAGTTTTTTTTGTTCACTCGCGTGATTAAATTTTTGGTCACACGGGACTTACCCTACTCTCAAAATTGACTCCCTCACTCTGAAATTGACTTTTCTTTACTATAACTTCAAGAAAAAAAGTCAAATGGATGTTCGTCACTCTATATGAAAATTATTTGAGAACAGCTAATAGAGGCAGCAAAAATGTATACAGATTTTTAATCAAAAATTAAATATCAGCATTCAATGAAAAGACAATTTTTTAGTCTACTTTTCACTGTTTTTTTAGACTGCAGATCTACAAAGCTATTGCCGCCAATTTGTGGCAATTTGCCACTTATGTTAACTTAACTGGAAACGGAAATAGTTCCTGCCAACTCATCCTGTCACGGTACATT
The DNA here is from genome assembly GCF_964194025.1 of Convolutriloba macropyga. Lineage (NCBI taxonomy): Eukaryota > Metazoa > Xenacoelomorpha > Acoela > Convolutidae > Convolutriloba > Convolutriloba macropyga. The sequence goes on from NC_134468.1 coordinate 10,000,352, forward strand.
TTAAATCTTGAGTACCTTGAATTATTTATCTTAGTTATTGCTTATTGTTTTAAAGTTCATCATGTAGTTGTAATAATCACATATTTTGTAAAGCCAGACAGAAACCGATCTCATATTGACTGACCAACAGAATTGGGTGTTATAATCCCAATAACATCATAAATCATCAGTCTTTTTGCATTTTTGGAATCTGAAAATGGTCATTACAAAGCAGATCTTCATTTTTATCAGCTTTATTCAGGCTAAGGTGTCTCGTTTAAATTCTTTGCAATGGTTTTTGTAGCGACCATATGACGTCACAATCACTTCAACTCTTTTGTTCTTTCGTTCATGCAATTTCAACTGAATTGCATGCGCGACGTTATTTTTCACTCTTTTTTTTATTCGCGTGATTAAAGTTTTACATTCCTAACTCTGAAACTGACTTTACTTTTCCTTACTTTATTTCAACGAGATAAGGTCAATTAAGTTCGCGTCACTCTAATTGATGGTTATTTGCGGACAGCTAATTGAAGCAGCAACAAAATAAGCAGAATCAAAATCAAATTTCGACATCTCAGCATTTAATAAAAAGAAGATTTATTTTGGTTTGTTTCTTCTACTATCTTTTGGATACTGCCGATATATGAAGGTATTACGGCTATTATCTGGCAATTTGACAGTATTTTTAATGCTTGCATCTCAGGCTTAGTTTAAGAAGTTCTGATTATTCAAGAATATTCGTTTCCTGGCAGACAATCGGCAAATTAATTTTTTTCATCAAAACACCACTTTTTCATCAGCTATTGCGGTTATTTTTTGGCAATCTGCCAGCTTTGTTTATGCAATTTTTTGCTTGACCGATTTTTCGTTTGACTTATTTGATTTTGCGTCCTCAGTACGCGATAAAAAAGGTAAAACCCCGAGGGCATTTAGTGGCTCAACAGCTCTCGTAAAGCCTTTTGACTTTCTAATCTTTAAATATGTGATTCACCGATAATGTTTTGAGGAGACAATTTTACAATGCAATGGGTCGCTTCTAATCTTAAAAATTTGACTCCCCAGTCAGCCTTCCCAGTTCACACCCCGCTTTCGTCCGCGCATCCTGAACCACCCCAACCCCCACCACTTGATTCGTCATCGGTTGACGCCCGAATCTTTCCCCAACGCTTGTGTTCCATAAGCTCTCGACCTCCCGTAAGATCCCCACCCTTCTCCCACAAAGGCTGGCGTTTCTAGGCCTCATATGCCTCAGCCGGCTAGTTTCGAAGCCACTAGCTCGCCAATTGTTTGACAGCATTTTGCCAGACAATAGTTAGTTACTTTTATCGCGCTGCTTTTTATAGTTTTGGCTCAGTATAGTGTCTACAAAATAAAAGAAAAAAGTCATAGACCTAAATCGTGGAAACTGTTTGTTAATTGCTTTCGAACAAAATTTGAAGTAATTGCTGTAATAGTATATCTATTGCAAATAGCCACCCTTATCTCCCCAGCCGGCCATTATAGCTTTCAAATTTGTTTTACAAATTTAAAAATTTCACTTGTTTTGGCTCTCACTTTTAAAAACATCTGTCTTTTAGATACTGCAGATACATGAAGGTATTGCGGCCTTTATCTGGCAATCTGCCAGCTATTCTCAAAGTTTGCATCTGAAAACTTAGTTCTCTGACTGCAGAATATTCAACGATATTCGTCTTTTTGGCAGAAAATCGGCGAATTAGTTCGTACAATTTTCTTTAAAACACCTTTTTTCAAAAGCTATTGCATAATTTTTCAATTACTTTTTACTTAAATTTTTCTCTCCTTCACAATCTACAACAATTATATGCCCACAAAGCTGGGAGGGGGGCAAAACTGAGTCGATCTGCTTTTACTACTAAAAGTTAAAAGGAAAATGCACCAATTTTGGGATTTTTGAACCTTTTTAATAGCCGCCCTCATCTTCTCAGCCGGCTATTATAGCGCTCCTAATTTTTTACAATTCAAAGAATTTGAATTGTATTGGGGCGCTGTCTTTTTTTTAAGATCTGTTCACACATTTTCATGATTTTTGAAGTCAAATTGGAGTAGTGATTTTGGTCACGCCGAAACAGGAAATGGAGCGAAAAAGCGAGTGGTTTTGCGGCGTGAATTTTTTTTCGCTCTAATTTTAAAGTACAGTGAGAAAACGGTGTTTGAACAAAAATTCGGTTTCTCGGTAATGGTTTTTTGTTCACATGCGGCAATTTCACTCTGATTTCTACTGTTTTATTCAATTTTTTGGATCGGATTTTTTTCTAAATGGTTTTCCCAGTCCATTCATAGTCCGTTCAAGGTCTAGTTTTCTGTTTAGTCAATGAAAATTCTTTGAATTGTGCGTCGGGACTTGTCCTGCTATGTTTTTTTACTTCGTCGTACAAAAAAAAGTTTCGCTTTACCTCATTTTACCGCTTTTTCAAAATTTTGCGTGAAATCTTTTTGACTTCTCTAGGCTAGTTTCTCTCTTCTCTCATTCTACTAAAAGTGGTTTTGAACATCAGTTGCTCAGCAAAGCAATTCAAAATGAACAGAGTCAGTATAAAAAATTGAAGTCAGAATTAGAAACGGGATAAACCCATAAAGCCAATTTTAGACGCCCGCTATTTGAACGTCGTTCCTATAGTCTTTGTTACCATCTCTAATGCTTATTGGTGTTGATAGTAGCCCCTGTAGCCTCTCTCTAAGAAACAGAAGTATGTTCAACTACGAAGTGCCATCAAAATAAATCGGACTTAAAAAATGTTTTTGTACAAAAATCTTTTTTTTTCAATATCTTCTATTCTTTCAATCCCAATCATGCTTATTGGAGTCAACGGTGGCTATTTTCAGGCAATCTGCCGGATATGTTTTTGAATCTAAATTAATAACTTTATACTGCCCTAAAAACTTTAATTGAAGCCCCTTAATGAAGCTACCCCCCCCCCCCCCCCCCCCGCTGTATCTAGGTACAATTGAACCCCTCAGTTCATTTTCTGTCTACAAAACCTGGATGAATTGTTAAAGTGGGAGGTCATTAAGTCTTCGTGTAACTGTTTTTGCCCTTCGATGGTTCGCAGTGTTCGAATCTTTAGGCAGAAGATCAAAGTCTTGTGGGCAAATTCAATTTTTGTTATCAAATGTGGTCGCTGGCTTTTGAGTCATTCATCTGATAGATGGGTTTTGCTTTTGGGCCTTCATTCATGTCTTTGCCCCAAAATCATCGAGACAAGATTGCTGTTTACCCGTGACGAAATTGTCATCAATTATGCTATTTTCAGTGTTTTACGTTATTAGTGCCTTGCTTAAGAGTCTTGGCGGTGATTGTACGACAGATGTCTGTCCAGAAATATAGCTAATTCTTTTTGTGATTTTTTAATGATATAATTCTTTCAAGTCTTGAGTGCTGTCTATCAAGTGAAAACTGGGAAAGGCTATGTCTGCATCAATTTGACACGCTGCCACGCTAGTTCTAGTTAAACTAACTCTTAAAATTTCTCGAAGGATATTTGAAGCAATTATTGTTATCTTTTTATGCAAAATTGTTTTGATATAATTTGTTTTGAAGCACTTTTTGCTTACTTGAGTATTATGATTTTTTTTGTCCTGATAAACGGGACAAACGGGTAAAACTCGAGGGCATGTAGTTTTTGGTAGTTTTGGTGTGGTTTTCTTGAATCCTTTGCAGCCTCCAAGACGTAAAGTTTTTTTGTTAATGTAGACTTCGGGACCCCTCCTACCAGCCTACCAAACACACCCCCCCCCCCCCTACCACCTCACTCCATAAACAACGGAGAAACTTAACGCTATCTGCAACCAAATAAGCCAACCCATCGCCTGTTGTTCGAGATCTGAGAAATTCGTCAGGCGGCAGTCGCTTAAGTTCTTTTTCAGCACTGACAGTTGTGAAATGGATGGACCATTTTGACACCATGAGAGCTCGTTTCTTCATTCATAATGATTCAACTGTGGAGAGATACTGGCACCAAGCTATTGAGTATTGCGGATACTACATACCCTACCAGGTACAGGATCCTTTCTGTTAGATCCCCCCAGCACCCTTCCCCCTCCAGCAAATTAGTCGGCTAAAAGTCATAAATGGTTCACTGCGCCGGGGAGTTGCGGTTATCCCAAGGCTCTTTACGAAGTAAGGTGAGGCGAAAACTTCGGACCAGATAATTTTTGATTGCTCTCGAACGAAGTTTGAAGCAATTATTGTTAAATGTGTTGTAATTTGTTCTGGAACATTCGTTGACTTGAGTGACTTGTTCACACATTTGTACTTCATTTTTGAGTGACCAAGTTTGTTCTCGCTCTGAGCACAAGTTCGTTTTTAAATGCGATTGTGAGTGAAAGGAAACGAAAGTCATTGTAGTTGAGAGGTTATGATGGAGGACTACTTACTTGGTGGTTCGGTTTCGAAACCCATTGGGGAAGTTTTTTCGGCCCATCAAAAATTTCTAAGGTACGCCCACTTTAAATTCGACAGCAATTGTCCTTTTTTCGGAAAGGAACCAGACTTAAGAGACGATACTCCGGCCACTATAGCAGTTGGGTTCAACCCAGAAGAGACTGAGAAACTGGCTTCTTTGGTTCCAAATGGCAGAACTAATGACTGGATGCACTTGGGTGTTCTGAGAGACGGGGTTACCAAAGGAGGTGATCCGTTGGACATGAGGGTGGCAGCTTATCCCGACATTTTAGGGATCAATTTTATTGCTTGCTTTTACGGAGTTAATTTTTGTGCCTATTAATTTGTTTCTGCCTCAGTCATTCAACACAGCATTTCTTATGATATCATAAACACTGGATCTTACATCTTACCCGGCTCGAGGTTTTTGGGTGAGTTTTTGTAAGAAATGCGGTGAATGCGGTGAATTTTTGTAAGAAATGCGGTGACAGCGGTGAATGCGGTGACAAAAATAATTCACCGCAGTTCTTACAAAAATTCACCGCGTTTGCTATCCACAAAGTTTACCTGAATCTGAATTAAGTTCACAAGAAATATCAAAGAATGAAGTGACAGTTGGCGCAGTGGAATGAGAAGTTGAAGGCATGCTGGAGGTCAGACCCGGGGGGAGGATTTTCCCGGAAAATAACGGGGAAAAGAGTGCAAAGAGTGTAAAAATCGAGGTTAGAACCCGTGTAAGGAAGCTTCTTTTTTATAGCTGCGAAGCTGTAAGCTGAGCGAAGCTATATTGCGGTGCTCTTGGTTTTTTACAATTCAAAGAATTTGAATTGTATTGGGGCGCTGTCTTTTTTTTTTAAGATCTGTTCACACATTTTTATGATTTTTGAAGTCAAATTGGAGTAGTGATTTTGGTCACGCCGAAACAGGAAGTGGAGCGAAAAAGTGGTTTTGCGGCGTGAAATTTTTTTGCTCTAAATTTAAAGTAGAGCGAGAAAACGGTGTTTGAACAAAAATTCGCTTTCTCCCTAGTGGTTTTTTTGTTCACATGCGGCAATTTCACTTTGATTTTTACTGCTTTTTTCGTTTTTTTCTAAATGGTTTTCCCAATCCATTCATAGTCCGTTCAAGGTCTAGTTTTCCGTTTAGTCAATGAAAATTCTTTGAATTGTACGTCAGGACTTGTCCTGCTATGTTTTTTTGTTTCGTCGTCTGACGCTCTTTTTTCGTTTTACATTTGTTCACACAGCAAAGCTGAAAAAGTCAAATTTTCTGAATGACTTCTTCTTCTCACTAACGGAATTTGCGCGCCTGACGTCATTTCTCACTCGCTTTAGTTAAAGTTTTTAGGTTATTTGCGTGATTAGATTTTGATTATACGTGACTTACCTCACTCAATAAAATGACTTTTGCACTTTAAAACTTAAGTTTAATTTGAATTTGTTTAGGGTCAAAGGAACTCATATGTGCAGTAAAGTTCCCTAATAAGAAGCTTCTGTGGAATGAATTTTAACACGCTGTATTAATTTATCGCTGAATGTTTTTTACCTAGTTTTTTTGAGCGGCGTTTTTTTTCAATTTAGATCTGTATCTCTTTCTATCTCTATTATATGGCACGCAGGTCTATTCGTTCGCAGCTATTCCGGCAATCTGCCGGCTATGTTGTAAAAATACTGATAAGGCAGTGAAAATAAAAAATTCACTGCGATTCACCGCATTCATCACAAAAAGATGTAAAAAGTATGCGGTGAAAATTTTTTTCACCCCATTTTTTGCAAAAATTCACCGCCAAACCTCTACCCGGGTATATGATGTACATATCTCTTTGACAATCAAGTACATCTTATAAAATCATGTAACAAATTCCATTTTTAATTGCTCTCAAGCGAAGTTTTTATACAATTACATTAGACCCGTCGGTCTTTTTTATGCAATTTTTCGCTTGACCGATTTTTCGACTGACTATTTTGACTTTTCGTCCTCAAAAGCGGGATGAACCAGTAGCGCTCAGTGGGCATTAAGTGCTCTTAGAGCTTTTCAGCTCTGTTTCAACTCAAATTGTTATGGAGAAACATATACTTATGGTGTGAAGGGCGGTTCTTAGACACCCCCACTGTTGACCCCCCGCTATTGCACTGACCCCCCCACCACGCAATTGCCCCCCCCTCAACCCCACTGTTGCCCAATCCCTCCGCCATTCAATTTCCAGCTACTGACGAACAACCGCTTGCTAAAAACACACAAACTTAAACTATTTTGCAATTTTTTTCAAGGTTTAGGAAAATTTTGACATTTTTTTATTTTTATCGGCCCTAGGTGTCAAGAATTCTCCTCTGAGTTTTAATAATAGGTTACTACATAGTTTTTATTGTTAACGGATTGGTTTTAACATTTAAACGTCACAAGTTTTAGCTTTTTTGACAAAACGTGCATTTTTTTTTCAAATTTATTGACGTTTTTTCTTATTCAGCTTCTTCCAGACCTCAGGTGCCAGTGAACATCAAGTTACTGACAAATTTTTTTGGCCATGGAATAGTTTTTTTTTAAATTTTTGTCGTTTATTAGGTTTTTTTAAGCCTCAAGAGCCAAGGAACTTTCTCAAAGGTTTGACAATAGGTTACTGTTTAGTTTCTTAAACTAATAAAACGTTTTTCAAGAGTTCGACACCTCGAATTTTAGCAATTTTTTGTTGCAAAACTTGCAATTTTTTCAATTTCTTTGACATTTATTGTCATTATTTTGGTTTTTCAGCCTAACAAAAAATAAGTCTTAGGGTTTGATAATAAGTTACTGGAAAATACTTTTTGGCCATTGATTCGTTTTCAGCTTTTATTATCCTTTTATTATCTTTTTAATTTTTCCGGCACCAGGGTCCTAAGCATCTCCTCCAAAGTTTGATGATAAGCTGTCGCATATTTTCGAGAGTTACCTAGAGATAATGGAATGGTTACAAGTATTTTAATGACTCCAGCTTTAGCTATTTTTTGAAAAAAAATTTTTTTGTTCAAATTTTGGGAAAATTATCATTATGTTCCAAGTTTATGGATCTTTATGATCTAGTGCAACCATTTAAAGCTAAATAAGGATTCTTGCGAGTCTCTTGAGACAAGAAAATGGTTTCCAAGATTTATATATCTTGAATTTTAACATGATTTTGCAAAAACTTGCAATTGTTTTAAATATTTTTGAATATTTTTGTCCTTTTGTGAGTTCAACGATCGTTACTGGCCCACGAAGTTTTTCAAGTCTTGGAGATGGGTTATTTGACAAAACTTCAAACACAAAAAAATGATTATTTTCACTTTGAAATCTGGAAGCTTTTCTTTTAATTTTTGCAAATATTTAAAATATCAGTTTTTATTTTGTTTGTTTTTTTTTACTAAAAAGGCCTTGAAGCGGTGAAAATAAAAAATTTTTACCGCGTTTTTCCTACATCTTTTGAGGTGAAAGCGTCGAATTGTGGTGAATTAATTTTTTTCACCGCATTCAAAGCTTTCACCGTATTAATTTGCCACAAAAATTGATGCGTTGAATTTTTGCAAGAAATGCGGTGAATTTTGCGGTGAATTTTTGTAAAAAAAATTTGTTGAAATGCGGTGAACTATTTTTCCCCCATCACCGCAATCACATCATTTGTTACAAAAATTTGCCGCCTTCACAGCATTTCTTACCAAAATTTACCTAAAAACCTCGACCCGGGTCCCATTTAGCCCACAAACAGCAAAGTAGCTATAATTTTTTGATCAATTTAATGGAAGCTGAAAAAAAACATTGTTCGACCATCTACGCCTTAAAACGGCCGAATTCCCAGACAGAGATTACATTTTTGCAAAAGAAACTCTGAAATGTCTACAGTAAACTGGAAACGCTCGAAAAATGGACAAAACTCCCCCCCCCCCCCCCCCCCTGGAGTTACGAAATATAGCCCCCACTCCTCCTCCTCCTTAACCCCTGATAAATTGGGGCGTGTGATTCTGTGACCCAAGATAAAAAATCATTTAACTAGGAAGCAAGGAATAAAGCTGGTTTGTGCTTCCCTTAAAAGTTCCCAAAACAACATCTTGGGGTGGGTGGAACACGAAGCAACCACAGTATGGCAAAGACAGACATGCAACTTGTCTGAACTTGAAGAACGGATTGAGACACGACTGTAATCTGAAAGATGGCAAAAGGCCATTCGTGTGTGCCAAGTACACCTACTCTGAAAAGCCACGTGATCAACTCAAATGTTCGTATGGCATTATTACACATTGAATTCAGATGATCGAACCAAACATGGCTTTAAATTATCCCCTTGAGTATTTTAAAGCATGACGGCTAATTAAAGCATGCATTAACGGCTAATTTTTTTGTAGTCGGATTATTGAAAAAAAATATCAAAGTGCATTGGGTATAATGACATTGGGTATATTGTCATGTATCCGAAATGCCACTAATGAGAGCCAACTAAGTTTATAACGATAAGTTAGTGAGATCGGTTTTAAAATATGAATGCATCCCTGGCTAAGGAATTTTGCCAAAATTATGTGAGATAGGTGGTAACTAGCGTTAAAAAATTAGAAAGTCGCCGCAATGTTCTTACGTACTTTAGCGGTGAAAGAGTAGAACTTCGAGACATAAACACAACACATTTAACGCAAAATTATATAAGAAAAATAGAGGTAATTTTCCAACTTCTCATCTCTAGTTACAGCTTATCACACTTAATTTTGTCGATTCTTTTTGGTGTTTCTAAGAGTAGACCTTAAGTAGAGTTTCTAAGTGTAGACCCGATGAAATGTTGGCGTTTCTAAGCTTAGACCATAAAAAATTGGCGTTTTTACCGCAGATCTTAAGCAGTTTTGGCATTTCTGAAGAGTACATTATTTTAAGCGTTTCTAAGCGTAGATCTTACATATTTTTGGCGTTTTTAAGCGAAAATTTTAAATAAATTTGGCATTTCTAGCCGTAAATCTAATATGAGTTTGTCGTTTCAAGCTAGATATTGAATAAAACTGGCATTTCTACGCGTAGATCTTATATAGTTTTGAGGTACTTAAGAGCAGAGTTTACTTAACCTTTGTTATTTTGAGGCGATGGTCTCAAATATTTTTGTCGTATCGTATCGTGGATTCTACAAAAATTTGGCGTTGCCATGCGTAAATCTTAAATAAATTTGGCAATTTAGGAGCACGTCTTAAATAATAATAGAATTTGACATTTCAAAGACCTAACATAATTTTGTCGTTGTGAAAACAAAGTTTTCTGGTTTCTGAATCTCACATATCCTTGGCTTTCAAAGCGCATACCCTAAAAATTTTGCCGTTTCGAAGCGTAGATTTTAGATATATTTGGCGTTTCTAAGATTAATCCCTAAATAATTATGCCATTTCTAAGAGTAGACCATATATTACTTTGGCATTTCTAAGGGTAGTTCTCAAAAGAAATGGCGTTTGTATCACAGACCAGAAACAACTTTTGGCATTTCTCAGAGTAGATCTTGATTAAATTTGCCGTTTCTAGGCTTTGACCTGAGATTAATTTGGCGTTTCTAACCGTAGACCCTGAAATATTTTGGCATTTCTCAGCATTGATCTCGAAAATTGGCTTTCGTATCGCAGGTCCTAACCTGTTTGGTCCTGAAGCGTAGATCTTATATAAATTTGTCGTTTCGAAATGTAGCTATTCTATAAGTTTGGCATTTCTAAGCGTGGATCTAACATATTTTTGCCATTTCAAAGCCTAAAGTTTCAATAAATCTGGCACTTCTACACCTAGAGCCTGCAGAATTTGGGCATTTCTAGTCGTAGAGTTAACTTAACTTTTGTTATTTCTAGGCGTCGATCTCAAATATTTTTGTCGTATCGTATCATAAATTCTACAAAAATTTGGGGTTTCGAAGCTTTAATCGAAAATAACTTTGACAATTATAAGAGCAGATCTTAAGTGAGCTTGGCGCTTTAAGCGTTCATCTCCAATTTTTTTTAGCTTTTTGAAGCGTAGATCTTTAAAAAATTTGCCATTTCTAGGCGTATATCTTATATAGATTTCGCGTTTCTATGTGTAGATCTTACATAACATTAGCGTTTCCAAGGGTAGACCTAAATAAATTTAGCGCTTCTAAGAGTAGATTTTACTTAATTTTGGATCATTCTATGCGTAGACCTCGCATATTTTTCGCGTTTCTAAGCTTAAATCAAACATAATTTCAACGGTTAACTCATAATTTCACATCTTTCAACAGGTAATCTGGTGTTAATCAAACATTGGTGTAATTTCCGGATTCTGTTTCGCCAATTTCTGGCTGTAAGCATAAATTATGTATAATGATAATAAACTAATTCCAAAAAGTGGAACAAAAGTTTGAACTGAATTAATCCCAGATCGAGGTGTCCAATAAAAACAATTGGTGGAACAGTGGACAACAATAGGTTTAATTTTTTTTCAGACCCGGGTCGAGGTTTGGCAGTGAATTTTCGTAAGACATGCGATGAAATGCGGTGAAAAAAAAACAATTTTCACCGCGTATTTCTTACATTTTTTTGCGGTGAATGCGGTGAATCGCAGTGAAGTATTTATTTTCACCGCGTTCACAGTATTCTTACAAAAAAGAATCGTCCCCTCACGGGTTCGAACTCTATCCTCCTTGTGAATTTAAATCAGATTGAGTAAACTTTGGAAATCATATGCGGTGAATTTTTGTAAGAAATGCGGTGAATTTCGCGTCGAATTTTTGTATGAAATGCGGTGAAATGTGGTGCATTATTTTTTTCACCGCATTCACCGCTTTCACCGGATTTCTTACATTATTTTGCCACGAAAGTCGATGCGGTGAATTTTTGTAAGAAATGCAGTGAATTTTGCGGTGAATTTTTGTAAGAAATGCGGTGAAATGTGGTGAAATACTTTTTTTCACCGCATTCACCACTTTCACCGCATTTCTTACAAAAATTCACCGCATTCATCGTATTTCTTACAAAAATTTACCCAAAAATCTCGACCCGGGGAGTTAATTTGCCTATTTCTAATAATGGAAGCAGGAAGAGGATTATGGCAAAGAGTTCAAAAACAATTTATTCCGATGAAAGTTTTCCCCGGTGGAGATTTGAACCCTTTTTTGCAGAAAAATAACATTTTTGTTCAGATATTTACGGCACTTGGCACCAACAATATTTGAATGAAACTCTTCTGGGCGAGTACTGGCTCATCGACCTCAACCTGGAATGGTGGGATGCTGAAAACTACTGTTCGGAAGTATTCGGACCCGAGTTCCACATAGCTGCTGGATTCAATCAAGACGAACTGAATTTTCTCTCCGATTTGCTCCGGATATCAGTCGTTTCCACCAGTAGTATTCATCTGGGCTCTTACAAAGTTATGAGTTCCTCATTCATTTACAGAACCCGACCATTCTACCTTCCGCAGTTCAAGTTTTGGAGAAAAGGCGGGACTATTTCCTTTTCCCTTCGTGACCAAAACTTTTGTTTTCACGGCGAGAAACTTATGTGAACAAACTTTTTTAATAGCCGCACAGCGATAGCTGAAGCTTTTATTGGCCTTCTCGTGGTTTCTTACGATTCAAAGAATTTGAATTGTATTGGGGCGCTGTCTTTTTTTACGACTTGAAGAGGATTATTGGAGAAGTCCTTTTTTAATCAATTTTATTGGAGTGGAGTGAATTTTGAAGCGGGAAACGAAACACGTGAAAAAATTTCGAATGATTTTGTTGCTGAACAAAATGAAGATTGGAGCGAAAAGAGAATGTTTTTTTTGTTCATGTCGCTGCTTTCTAGAGAGCGAGAAATTGAAGTGTGAAAAAAAATTCTGTAAGCGAGCAATATTTTTTGTTCACGTGCGGCATTTTAAAGCAGTTTTTTCTCATTTTTCTTGTTAGAGGTTTGGTTATGATTTGCTTTTAATTTTAGGCTGAGTTTGGTAGTGGTTTGAAGGTTTCTGAAAATTAATATGAATTTTATGCTAATTCGGATGTTTTTTATGTATTTTGCTGATTTTTGGGCTAATCTTTAACGATTTTTTTACAATTGTTTTGTTTTACTGCCTGCTTCAAATGGGTACTGAAGATACCTCTATTATTTGAGCAATTTTCACTTAACACGTGGCTACAGTTTTGTGGATATGAAGCATTTTCTGTTGAGAACTATGACGAAAAATTTGGAACTAATTTTCTTAATTTTTTTGCAGTTTTTCGGTTTTTTCTGTTTTTTAGACAAGTTTCCTTACCTATTTTGACTTGCCTATTTTTTTGTGAGCATCTGGGTTCCCTATTGGTTGAAAAAAATTTTAGTTTAGATTTATGTGCTTTTGTAATATTAAAAAATATGTGAAATTTTTCCAGTTTTTTAGTCAAAGTTTTTTGTAAGAGCTTATTTTTTCACGATTTGGCTCCAAGTATTTTTAAAAAATCTCAAAAGTGGTTTTAGTAGTAACTAGTTGTATTGATGATGTAATTGTGGCAAAGATAGTTTTTTGGGGTATCAATTTATGACAGAATTTGATCAGATTTTTTTCATATTTTAATGAATTTGATTTTTTTACTTTGTTTTATGGCTTTATTTCAAGAGAATCGTAAATGATTGGAGTTTTTTTGATGAGGAATTGGATGGCACTTAAGTGGATTTCCAGTTCCAGTTCGAGTCGTTTCCGGAATTCTTCCGGCTATAATTTTTTTAAGATCCGTTCACACATTTTCATTAATTTTGAAGTCAAATTGGAAGAGTGATTTTGGTCACGCCAAACAGGAAATGGAGCGAAAAAGCGAGTGGTTTTGCGGCGTGAATTTTTTTTTGCTCTAATTTTAAAGTAGAGTGAGAAAACGGTGTTTGAACAGAAATTCGGTTTCTCGGTAGTGGTTTTTTGTTCACATGCGGCAATTTCACTCTGATTTTTACTGTTTTTTCGATTTTGTGGATCGGATTTTTTTCTAAGTGGCTTTCCCTTAGAATTTTAAGCTTAATTTTTTGTTTGAACCAAATTTCTATTTCTCGCTTATGGTTTTTTGTTCACACTCGGCAGTCTGACATTGATTTTCTTTTTTTAAATTTTTTTAATTGATTTTTTTTAGAAATGGTTTTCCCAATTCACTCATTGTCTGTTCTTGGTCAAATTGTTTGTCTAGTCAATGAAATTTCTTTGAATTGTACGTCAGGACTTGTCTTGCTATGTTTTTTTACTTCGTCTAACAGATTTTTTTTGGTCTTACCCTGACCTTCATGACTTTGTTCTTTCAAAACGGGATTGAAAGGTAAAGCTCAGCGGGCATCAAGTTTCACTAGAGGCCCTTAGCCGCGTTTGGTAGTCCTTCAAGTACGTAGACTGGTGAATTTACTGGGAACTTACATCACTTAAAAACTAACTTATACAGATTTTAAATCCAATTGTAACATATCAGCCTTCAATGAGGACGAATTTTTTATCTGTCTTTTTTACTGTTTTTTGAGACTGCAGATCTACGAAGCTATTGCGGCTATTTTCTGGCAATCTGCCAGCTATGTTTTTAATTTTTCCGACAATCGAACATTTCATTACGTGTTGAAAAGAATTTCGAAATGTGAGTCATAAAATAGAAAATCATTGTGTGTTAATAGGCGTATGATATTTCTGGGGGGGGGGGGGGGGGGGGGGAGGAGGTGGGGGAGGTGGAATAAGATAAACAATTCGATCAAAACAGCAGTTAGGACTCCATATTAAAATGAACCATATTACAAAATAACCAAAAAAACCATAAAAAGTTATTAATTAAAGATTTTATTCATTAATTAATTAATTATAATTAAACGACGTAAGAAACGACAAAAAAAGCGACAAAAAAACGATCTTTTCTTACATGTGAAAAACGACCTAAACGACGGAAACTAATGAAAACGACGAAAACGACGACAAAACGACGAAAACGACGATTTCTTACAAAGAGATTGTCGTTTTTTCGTCGTTATCCTCAACACGGGTAAATCTGAAGTCATTATGTCTCTGGCGAAAAGGAAACAAATTGGTTAAGGGGAACCAAATAATGTGAAGAGACGGCAGCCTTTCCAGTTTATGGATATGAAATCCCTTCAGAGGTATGATGATCAAGAGAGATTGGCGTCATTCGTCTGTGCAGCTTATGAAAAGATTCCTGAAAAACCTTTTCGTAAGTTATTTTGTGAAAGACTTATTAATTGCTCTAAAACAAAGTTTGTAGAAATTATTTTAGTCCTGTGGTCTTTTTTCTACGATTTTTGCTTAACCAATTCTTTGTCTGACCCATTTTACTTTTCGTCCGCAGAAACGGGATAAACAGTTAAAACCAGGCGCGTATCAACTGGCTGAACAGCCCTCTAAGAGCCTTACGCCCTACTAATACCTTTTTATGCGCTTCGTCAAAACTGTTTTAAGGAGACATTTTAATGGTGTGAAGAGCGGTTCCTAATCTTAAATTTTTGACCCCCTCTCCCAACCTTTTCCCCATCGCTTGACGCCCCATCTCAAAGTGTGAATCCCCCTCCACCTCAAAGTTTGAATCCTCTTCCCAAACCACATCCCCAAATCCTTCATCGCCCACGCCTAATGCTAGCATCCCTAAGACCCAGCTGGTTATAAGCCAATAGCTCACCGGTGGTTTGAGAGAAGTCGCCCGAAGTTAGTCGGTTTTCTTTAGTTAATGGTCTTAAATTGACGTCTGTAAAAATTCAAAATGATCTTCTGCAACCCATTTTTATCCTTTTTAAGTTTGTTAATGCAAACTTGCGCAAAAAATGATACTCCTTTATTCAGTTTTTGTAAGTATTTTATAAATCTTGTCTTTTTTGAATTTTGATCTGCAAGGCCAACTAAAATTATTTACGGCTTGCAAAAGGGTTACTGATTAATTTTTGACGGCCTAGAAACTGTTTTGAATATAATAATTTCAACAGTTTTTGCAACTTTTTAAAACTATTTTTGAAGTTTCTTGGATACTGAGGGGCTGGCAAACATTTTAAAGGCTTTGAAAGGGCTCACTGGGTGGTTTTAAGTGAGATATAACTCTTTTGATGTATATCGGCGAACGAAGTTTCTACTAGCGTAAAGAATTTGAGCCACTTTCCTGTAGTTTCAGCTAATTTTTTCGATCTCTGATAAATTCTATTGTTCTTGATATTTTTTGACTCTTAATTGTCTGGCCAGCTTTTTGCTAGCCTGTGATGTAGTTGTCTGGAAGCTTTTAGCAGGAAAAGATTAGTTTTGGAGGCATAAGTAAGAATATTTGGAAGATTTTGCAACGAAATTCCTATTTTTAGAAGTTTTTGTAATGTTTTGTGTCAATTTCAAAATTTGAAAACTGAAGTTGCAAATTTTATAAGTTCTAACTTTTTTCAAAGCTATTTGTCTTGCCTCTGTTCCCATATTTATATATCAAGCTTGTTTGTTTCTTATTTGCCAAGTCTTCTTTTAATTGTTACCTTTTCGATAAAACACCACGGTATTCAACACACTGGTGCTAAAAAGAAATACATTGCGTTTGTTTTCTTCATTTGTATTTTTTTTCTGATGGGCTGAAATTTGTCGATTTGATTTTCGGTCAGGTACAGTGGAGTTTAGTTACTATTTTATTTCGTTGATTTTTATTTCAGCATAAGTCTTGCTATCTTGTTTGAATTCCAATTAATTTTCGATCTTCTTTTTTGTATTACATGAGTCACAGTTTCAAGTTTCATGTCCGACATACATACCTCTCTCACTGTTTCAACTGCAAGGATTTCAACCTTATTCACTCCATGATATACGCAAAATAGTGAATACTGTCGATCTTGAAATATCACAGTCAAG
>NC_134468.1:10016716-10130720 GCF_964194025.1 Convolutriloba macropyga
ATAGTTAGGGGCGGTTCCAGACCAAAATGACCTCTGCTAAGGCTCAACTCGTACCGCACCTTGAACATTTCGAAACTAAAATCGCAATTTTCATTGACACTTCCGACACAATTAACTCAATGCTCAAAACTGACTAGAAACGACATTATTTTTAATAGCCGCGAAGCGATAGTGGCTATATTGGGGAATTTGAATTGTTTTGGGGCGCTGTTTTTTTAAGATGTTTTTACACATTTTTCAATGACTTTAGTCTTTCAAAATGGGATAAACAGGTAAAGCCCAGCGGGCATTAAGTTTCATTAGAGGCCCAAAATGGGCTTTAGAAGTCCTTCAAGGGCTCAGAGTGGTGCAGCTGCTGGGATAGCCTTAATTTAAGGTTAAAGGGTCATTCTTTTGGAGTTTTTGGGCTCAAAGTGGTGAATTTTTCATGTTTTTGGTGATTTTTTAAGTTTTTTTGTTTGATTAGTCTTAGCAGGAAGTTTTTAAATGTTAATGAAGGACTTTTATGAGAAAAAATTACTTGTTATGGCCATTTTATTAGCTATATGTTTTGGTACTGCAAAATTATACTAATTTGATTCAAATGTTTTGAACATTTTGTCATTTCAAGCCTCAGGTGCCAGGGAATCAATCTCCTTTAAGGCTGGATAATAGGGCACTACATAGTTCTTGTAACAATGGAATGGTTTTCAACATATTAATGTCTCGAATTGTAGCATTTTTTAAATAAAATCTGCAATTTTTTTAGGTTTTCCTAAAAAATTTTGTCAATTTTTGATATTTGTCCATTCTCAAGTTCCAGAAAAGCTGCTCCAAGGTCTAATAAAAAGTAACTGCATGCTTGTTACTGTCAATGGAAATATTCCCAACAATTCAACATTTCGACGTTTTTAGAAAAAATTGTTTTTATTCAGTTTTCTTGCCTCATTATCCAGGTAACCTCCTCCAGGGTTTGATAATATGATTTTACATAGTTTCTAGGTGCAATGGAATGGTTTTCAACATTCTTATACAACGAATTTCCATTTTTTGGATTCAAAATTTTTCTAAAAATTATTGCCTATTGATCATTATGAGCCAATGAGTTTCTGGAATTGGTTACCGGATGGCCTCTAAAGACACAGAAGTGATTCTGAAGATATTAATATCAAGATGTTCATGAACATGTTAATTTTGCAATTGATTTCATTTTTTCGAAAGTTTTTCTGTCATTTTCTTAGTTAATCGATCTTCAAGGGCCAGTGAATTTTTTTCAGGTCTTGCTCATATAATCCTGAACCGATTTCAGAGACAAAAATTGCATTGAACATATTTTTGAAATAGTTATTAATAGCCGCCCTCATCTTCTCAGCCAGCCATTATAGCGTTCCTATTTTCTTTTAATTCGTCGAATAAAAAAATGTTTCGCTTTACCTCATTTTGCCGCTTTTTCAACATTTTGCGTGATATCTTTTCGACTTCTTTAGGCTAGTTTCTCTCTTCTCTCATTCTGCTAAAAGTGATTTTGAACATCAATTGCTCAGCAAAGCAATTCAAAATGAACAGAGTCAGTATAAAGAATTGAAGTCAGAAGTAGAAACGGGATAAACCCATAAAGCCCAATTTTAGATGCCCGCTTTTTGAACGTCGTTCCTATAAGTTTTAGTTACCATCTCTAATGCTTATTGGTATTGATAGTAGCCCCTGTAGCCTCTCTCTAAGAAACAGAAGTACGTTATGTTCAACTATGAAATGCCATCGAAATAAATCGGACTTAAGTAATGTTTTTTTTACAAAAATCTTTTTTTTTCAATATCTTCTATTCTTTCAATCCCAATCATGCTTATTGGAATCAACGGCGGCTATTTTCTGGCAATCTGCCGGGTATGTTATTTAAAGGGATCAAATGTTTGGGTTAAATACTTCAAGAGTTTAGCAATGAGTATACTTTTGTTTAGTTTAATTGTTTGCTTTAGTTTCCAATTTTTTGAGATGGTTTTTTTTGGCTGGCATTGTTCCATTGATCTGACAGGTAGAGTACTTCCAAACTTTTTTTTCAATTCTTTGGATTGTATTCCAGTGCTGCTATGTTTTTTAATCCGTCGTCTCCGTCAATGATTCTTGCGACCTGACTTCTTGGAATTGACTTTTCAATTTCAGTGATTTGTACTGCTTTACATTGAAAATTTATGTGCGTGACGTCATTTCGTCTGATTTTAGGTCAATTGCATGACTTACCTCACTAAAAATTTGCATGACTTACCTCATTTTTTCCATTTAGAGCGTATGTGTCTCATAAAAATGAACGACTGAATCTAACCCCAAGTTCAGTGGTCTATTAAAGGACTGGTGAGTAGTAAGACCAAATTCACGGTTTGTAACGGGGGGACGTCCCCCCCCCGTGACGATCCGTGTACACGCTTTGTAACGGGTGGGGACGTCCCCCCCCCGTGACGATCCGTGAGGTACATTTTTGAGGTCGAAAAATTTTGTCTCTCAATTGCAGAGGGACAAAAACTTGTAAAAATTTTCTCGATTTGTGCTGGGGAGAAAAACTCGTAAAATTTTTGCCAATTTTGTTTGGTAGGTAAAAACTTAGGATTTTTCCAGCTATTTTGTGCGGGGGATAAAAATTGTAAAAATTTCACAGTTTTGTGGAATTATTGAAAAACTTGAAAAAATTTTGCAATTTTTTGTGGTCCATTAAGTTGATTTTAATGTTTAAAAATTCTTAAACCTTTTTTTAGTCAAACAGACTGTTTATGGGTTTTTGAAAAACATATAACTGACTTACCTTTTCTTTATTTCGATCTCCTGATAAGTTTTATGTCTACATTCTATAAGTTTCAAGTCATATATCTACATTTAAACCAAAATGGAGTCCAATGGTTTTGATCCAACATCTGGTTTTAATTTGATAGTTTTATTGACTATATATTATCCCAGATTAGGGAATGTGGGCAGATTAAAAAACCAATAAAACTTCAGTGACAGGGCTCCAAATTGAGAATTTTTGTGTCTGGTATGAAGTTTGCGGCGTCAGAGGTGAAAAGAGTGCAACTTTGCAGAGAATAAGGAAGAAATATACGTATGAAATGGACAAAATAAATGCTCAAAACTATGTGAAATGTTCCCAAAAAATGTTGAAAAAGTGTTTGAAAATGTGCGACTCATCTACCACGTTTAAATGACGGGAGACTTAGATATCGAGAAATAAAATTGTGTATTTTTAGAGTAAAAATTGATGTTTTTGGAAAATTTTATGCAAAATATTTCCACAAAAAGCAATTCCATTACGCACAAATTGTTTTGCAATGTGAATGACAACAGGTGCAGACCGGTAAATTGTGTAACACAAGGTGTTTGAGGGATAATGCAAATGTGATCACGTAAAATAGTGTAAAACTTGGGGAAATTATAAAAAATGACAAAATTTTAACTGGAAAAACTGATGTCCGACTGAACCTTACTGTGTAACTTAGGCGAAAGGATAGTATGAGCAGTGTATTTCCCCTATATACTTAAGAAAACTAACTTCTTTTTTTGTGAAAGCAAAAATTCAATTTCAAGTGTAACAATGTGGGTTGAGACAAAAAATATAAAGAAATGTTAGGGTATATAACACGGAACAAACGATACTATCAAAAAATTTTCTAACTAGAAGATCTCAGAAACAAAAGAATCAATGTCTTTAAGCGAGTTTTGAAGTTGATATCAAGTTTTTGTTTCTTTGGAGCAAAGCTCAGACTCAGAACTCCAAAATATTCGGTCTGTTTTGCATCTATATTGCTCCTATTTTTTTTTGAATCCCACTATCCATTTTAGTTTTTTACATTAATGATAATGATTTACTACAATTTGCTAAACACATGCTCCAAGTAATAAAAAAGTTTTTAAAAAATTTACTTTCGAACAGATTACTATGAGGCAAACAAATTAGCAAACAAACTTTTTTTTTCAAGAACAAACTTTACAAACAACGTATTATTTTCAACATAAAGCAAGTAAAGAGGCACGGCACGTTGTAGGAAGACAAACTTGAGAGTTGAGGGCATTCTTTTACTTTCTGTTTTTCTATCAAAAGGTGATAGTGGGGCCAAACTTTTTGCAGAATTCGCTAGGGTCTTCATGAAATGAGTACTCAAAATTGTGAAGTATCGATGGCAAGTTTTTGCTCAAGTATAAAAAAAGGAATGGCTTTTAAAATTTTTGGATAGTATGAGCAGTGTAATTCCCTTATATACTTAAGAAAACTAACTTCTTTTTTTGTGAAGGAAATTCTGTTTTTTTCCTTACTTTAATAAACAGTTTTCGTTTTCTCTTTTTTGTTCTCCTAATAGTTTCATAGCACTAACAATAACTATAGCTGTATGTCTATAATGTTAGTCTATTTTTATCCAATCTGGACTTGTTTTTTGGACCTCTGATTTGTTGAGAGCTGACTGAAGATTAATTTTAAACTTCTGCATATGACAAAACATGTTTTTCATTTTTTTTGTTTCTCAAGTTTCAGTCTCGGTGTTTGTGATTGGTTGGAGTTTGCGATTTTAGGAATTGTTATGTCTACTACATGTGCCAACATATGTCTTCCATTCCCATAAGCAATTCAGTGTGGCCGTCTCAGCTTCTCTGATTGGTCACTCAAGTTTAAGCTTTGTTACCGTTGTTAACATGTTTGAACACGTGTTGATTTATTATCAAAGACAAGGTGGGGTCACCAGTTTGAGTTTTTGTTTAAAAAAATTATTATTTCCTCGTCTTATGAATACTTTGATTTCCATCACGATTTTGCCCATTCAATAGAATGTGTATAGTGTTTACTGTGTAAAAATTAAGTTGTAGTGAAAGCAAAAGTTCAATTTCAAGTGTAACAATGTGGGTTGAGACAAAAAATATAAAGAAATGTTAGGGTATATAACACGGAACAAACGATACTATCAAAAAATTTTCTAACTAGAAGATCTCAGAAACAAAAGAATCAATGTCTTCAAGCAAGTTTTGAAGTTGATATCAAGTTTTTGTTTCTTTGGAGCAAAGCTCAGACTCAGAACTCCAAAATATGCGGTCTATTTTGCATCTATATTGCTCCTATTTTTGTTTTGAATCCCACTATCCATTTTATTTTGTACATTAATGATAATGATTTACTACAATTTGCTAAACACATGCTCCAAGTAATAAAAATGTTTTTAGAAAATTTTCTTTCGAACAGATTACTATGAGGTAAACAAATTAGCAAACAAACTTTTTTTCAAGAACAAACTTTACAAACAACGTATTATTATCAACATAAAGCAAGTAAAGAGGCACGGCACATTGTAGGAAGACAAATTTGAGAGTTGAGGGCATTCTTTTACATTCTGTTTTTCTATCCAAAGGTGATAGTGGGGCCAAACTTTTTGCAGAATTTGCTAGGGTCTTCATGAAATGAGTACTCAAAATTGTGAAGTATCGATGGCAGGTTTTTCCTCAAGTTTAAAAAAAGGAATCGCTTTTAAAATTTTTGGATAGTATGAGCAGTGTATTTCCCTTATATACTTAAGAAAACTAACTTCTTTTTTTGTGAAGGAAATTCTGTCTTTTTCCTTACTTTAATAAACAGTTTTCGTTTTCTCTTTTTTGTTCTCCTATTAGTTTCATAGCACTAACAATAACTATAGCTGTATGTCTATAATGTTCGTCTATTTTTATCCAATCTGAACTTGTTTTTTGGACCTCTGATTTGTTGAGAGCTGACTGAAGATTAATTTTAAACTTCTGCATATGACAAAACATGTTTTTCATTTTTTTTGTTTCTCAAGTTTCAGTCTCGGTGTTTGTGATTGGTTGGAGTTTGCGATTTTAGGAATTGTTATGTCTACTACATGTGCCAACATATGTCTTCCATTCCCATAAGCAATTCAGTGTGGCCGTCTCAGCTTCTCTGATTGGTCACTCAAGTTTAAGCTTTGTTACCGTTGTTAACATGTTTGAACACGTGTTGATTTATTATCAAAGACAAGGTGGGGTCACCAGTTTGAGTTTTTGTTTAAAAAAATTATTATTTCCTCGTCTTATGAATACTTTGATTTCCATCACGATTTTGCCCATTCAATAGAATGTGTATAGTGTTTACTGTGTAAAAATTAAGTTGTAGTGAAAGCAAAAGTTCAATTTCAAGTGTAACAATGTGGGTTGAGACAAAAAATATAAAGAAATGTTAGGGTATATAACACGGAACAAACGATACTATCAAAAAATTTTCTAACTAGAAGATCTCAGAAACAAAAGAATCAATGTCTTTAAGCAAGTTTTGAAGTTGATATCAAGTTTTTGTTTCTTTGGAGCAAAGCTCAGACTCAGAACTCCAAAATATGCGGTCTATTTTGCATCTATATTGCTCCTATTTTTGTTTTGAATCCCACTATCCATTTTATTTTGTACATTAATGATAATGATTTACTACAATTTGCTAAACACATGCTCCAAGTAATAAAAATGTTTTTAGAAAATTTTCTTTCGAACAGATTACTATGAGGTAAACAAATTAGCAAACAAACTTTTTTTCAAGAACAAACTTTACAAACAACGTATTATTATCAACATAAAGCAAGTAAAGAGGCACGGCACATTGTAGGAAGACAAATTTGAGAGTTGAGGGCATTCTTTTACATTCGGTTTTTCTATCAAAAGGTGATAGTGGGGCCAAACTTTTTGCAGAATTCGCTAGGGTCTTCATGAAATGAGTACTCAAAATTGTGAAGTATCGATGGCAGGTTTTTCCTCAAGTTTAAAAAAAGGAATCGCTTTTAAAATTTTTGGATAGTATGAGCAGTGTATTTCCCTTATATACTTCAGAAAACTAACTTCTTTTTTTGTGAAGGAAATTCTGTTTTTTTCCTTACTTTAATAAACAGTTTTCGTTTTCTCTTTTTTGTTCTCTTATTAGTTTCATAGCACTAACAATAACTATAGCTGTATGTCTATAATGTTCGTCTATTTTTTATCCAATCTGTACTTGTTTTGTGGACCTCTGATTTGTTGAGAGCTGACTGAAGATTAATTTTAAACTTCTGCATATGACAAAACATGTTTTTCATTTTTTTTGTTTCTCAAGTTGCAGTCTCGGCGTTTGTGATTGGCTGGAGTTTGTGATTTTAGGAATTGTTATGTCTACTACATGTGCCAACATATGTCTTCCATTCCCATAAGCAATTTAGTGTGGCCGTCTCAGCTTCTCTGATTGGTCACTCAAATTTAAGCTTTATTACCGTTGTTAACATGTTTGAACACGTGTTGATTTATTATCAAAGACAAGGTGTGGTCACCTGTTGGAATTTTTGTTTAAAAAAATTATTATTTCCTCGTCTTATGAATACTTTGATTTCCAT
Organism: Convolutriloba macropyga; assembly: GCF_964194025.1. Classification (NCBI taxonomy): domain Eukaryota; kingdom Metazoa; phylum Xenacoelomorpha; order Acoela; family Convolutidae; genus Convolutriloba; species Convolutriloba macropyga. The sequence continues at coordinate 10,024,066 of NC_134468.1, forward strand.
CACGATATTGCCCATTCAATAGAATGTGTATAGTGTTTACTGTGTACAAATTAAATTGTAGTGAAGGCAAAAATTCAATTTCAAGTGTAACAATGTGGGTTGAGACAAAAAATGGAAAGAAATGTTAGGTTATATAACACGAAGCAAACGATACTATCAAAAAAATTTCTAACTAGAAGATCTCAGAAACAAAAGAATCAATGTCTTTAAGCAAGTTTTCAAGTTGATATCAAGTTTTTCTTTCTTTGGAGCAAAGCTCAGACTCAGAACTCCAAAGTATTTGGTCTATTTTTCATCTATATTGCTCTTATTTTTTTTGAATCCCACTATCCATTTTATTTTGGACATTAATGATAATGATTTACTACAATTTGCTAAACACATGCTCCAAGTAATAAAAATGTTTTTAGAAAATTTTCTTTCGAACAGATTACTATGAGGCAAACAAATTAGCAAACAAACTTTTTTTCGAGAACAAACTTTACAAAAAACGTATTATTTTCAACATAATGCAAGTAAAGAGGCACGGCACATTGTAGGAAGACAAACTTGAGAGTTGAGGGCATTCTTTTACGTTCTGTTTTTCTATCAAAAGGTGATAGTGGGGGCAAACTTTTTGCAGAATTCGCTAGGGTCTTCATGAAATGAGTACTCAAAATTGTGAAGTATCGATGGCAGGTTTTTCCTCAAGTATAAAAAAAAGGAATCCCTTTTGAAGCTTTTGGATAGTATGAGCAGTGCATTTCCCTTATATACTTAAGAAAACTAACTTCTTTTTTTTGTGGAGGTAATTCTGTTTTTTTCCTTACTTTAATAAACAGTTTTCGTTTTCTCTTTTTTGTTCTCCTATTAGTTTCATAGCACTAACAATAACTATAGCTGTATGTCTATAATGTTCGTCTATTTTTATCCAATCTGGAATTGTTTTGTTGACCTCTGATTTGTTGAGAGCTGACTGAAGATTAATTTTAAGCTTTTGCATATGACAAAACATGTTTTTCATTTTTTTTTGTTTTTCAAGTTTTAGTCTCGGCGTTTGTGATTGGTTTGAGCTGTGATTTTAGGAATTGTTATGTCTATTACATGTGCCAACATATGTCTTCCATTCCCATAAGCAATTCCTTGTGGCCGTCTCAGCTTCTCTGATTGGTCACTCAAATCTAAGCTTTATTACCGTCCTTAACATGTTTGAACACGTGTTGATTTATTATCAAAGACAAGGTGTGGTCACCAGTTTGAGTTTTTGTTTAAAAAAATTATTATTTCCTCGTCTTATGAATACTTTGATTTCCATCACGATATTGCCCATTCAATAGAATGTGTATAGTGTTTACTGTGCATAAATTAAGTTGTTGTGAAAGCAAAAATTCAATTTCAAGTGTAACAATGTCGATTGAGACAAAAAATGGAAAGAAATGTTAGGTTATATAACACGGAACAAACGATACTATCGAAAAATTTTCTAACTGGAAGATCTCAGAAACAAAAGAATCAATGTCTTTAAGCGAGTTTTGAAGTTGATATCAAATTTTTGTTTCTTTGGAGCAAAACTCAGACTCAGAACTCCAAAATATGCGGTCTATTTTGCATCTATATTGCTCCTATTTTCTTTGAATCCCACTATCCATTTTATTTTGTACATTAATTATGATGATTTACTACAATTTGCTAAACACATGCTTCAAGTAATAAAAATGTTTTTAGAAAATTTTATTTCGAACAGATTACTATGAGGCAAACAAATTAGCAAACAAACTTTTTTTCGAGAACAAACTTTACAAACAACGTATTATTTTCAACATAAAGCAAGTAAAGAGGCACGGCACATTGTAGGAAGACAAACTTGAGAGTTGAGGGCATTCTTTTACGTTCTGTTTTCCTATCAAAAGGTGATAGTGGGGGCAAACTTTTTGCAGAATTCGCTAGGGTTTTTCCTCAAGTATAAAAAAAGGAATCGCTTTTAAAATTCTTGGAAAAATTCCGGTGATCGCTGGTACATTGCTTCTACCATCACTGAATTTGGGAGTTTGATTGGAAGATTTTTGTTTTGAAACTAAAGTTTAGTATTCAACTTCAGTGTCCGTGACTTCGGGTTCTGCTTTGGGTTTTTGTTCGCTGATAATTTTTTTGCGGCTTTCTGACAAATTTTTTTTCATAACTTTTTACTTTTCATCGGAATTTGTTAGTGTTTTGGTTTCCGTTAGATCACGTATTTTGTCAAATTGTGATGAAATTTGTTCCAGTTCTAATAGCGTTAAGGTTATTTTTTGATTCAGACGGTATCCAATGCTTTCAGCTTCTTTTTTGAATAATTTGATAGTAACATAAGAACCAGTTGATTCATATGTTTTAACATTTGCTGTAACCACGCGTTTTTCTGTCGTAGAAATATCATAACACATGTCATAATACTCATAGTCGACGGACAAAACATTGCTCATGTCCATTTTCTGAAGCTAAGCAGAAAATTAGATATAAGAGAACAACTTAGTTCTAGATCGGAGACAAGGAAATAATATTTAGTACTTTATTGTTTCGCTCAAAAATGGTAATAGAATACAGATTAATGTAGTTGGCAACCAAGGTGGACTTTGTTAAAAATACATTGAACAGAAGGAATCAACAAATCTTGCCGTAACTTTATTTTATGGTACAGATTTGTGTCTGTTATCGGTGCTCAAAACTCTTACTCCTAGTCGTTCAACACTGTTATTTTAGCATAAACAAGAGGGGTCAGACGGTATTATAAATATGTAAACTTTAGACATGTTTCTGCTTTTGTAAAGTCTAAGACCTATGCTTTTGCCAAGTATGAGTACACAGTTTGGTGCCCCAAAGCAATAAAATATTGAAACAGTAGGAATAGGATTTGGCAGTGGAGTGACCACAACTATTTGCACACACACCAACCACTGAGCCATTATCAGGTAAGGTCACATATTTGTTTAATTAATCTGTACATTGAATGAAACCAATAAAAATTGGTATACGAGAAAATATTCAACAAAATTGAAAGAAATTGCCAAATTCATTTTATTTTTCTTCTGAAAAACTTTACGCTTCCTGAGTAATGTAAAACAAAACTTCGATTGCAGAAAATTCCTCGAGATTTTGAAAATGTCTCCTATTGTCATATTTTGAATGATGAAAAAACACTGATTCTCGAACCATTGGATACGAGTCATTCAGAAAGGAGAACTTAGTCATCATACAGCAGCAACTTACTGAAAACGAATGGGCTGCAGTGAACCATATGGCTGTTCCCATTATAATGTTTGACTACATACAATGTTTCCGATTTGAAAAAGCCCTACTTAAAGGATCACAATACACGTTGGACTTTGTAACAAACTATATCAGAGAATACATATTTGATCCAATGGTTCTCGAGGGGAATGTGCGAAAAATACTACACGACTATGACATAAAGGAGATTCCCCTCTACGAGAATCAAGAAGGATACTTGCGACACCTTGAAATGATTGAAAGTTTGTGGAAGCTGCCAACCATTGACAGTCCTAACGTTTCAATCCATGAAAACTACGAGCTAAGCGCTCCTGTTACACCGGCAACAGAAAAAGCAACCGGACTCTACGACGTTGGTGACACCACCAGTCAGCCTTTGTTATGCACCCAAAAAGCAAAAAATCAGCTCAAAAAATCCATTCTTGCAATGAAGAACTCAGTTTGATAAAAAACAACTGAACGATTTCATTTTTATTTTTCATCTGCTGCTTTTAACATTTGCTGATAAAAACGACGTATGACACTGCATTTAAATTGATATCCTTGTATGATTATAAACTTGATAAAACTTAAATTTAAAAATATAAAAATTGAAAATTGACCAATTTCTCACAAACATTTTTTCCCACTAAAATTAACAGATTTCTTCGACTTATCGGATTTTTTCAATCCACATATTGGGTCTACTGGGCTTCTGCTGGTGATCACATATAAATAGCGTTATGTTGAAAAGACTAAGTTTGAATATTTCTGTTTTCTTTGAGGAAAAAAAATTTTTTTGGAGAAAAACTCAATTTAAAAACTCAAAAATTTTGAAAACAAAAGAAGAAACCTTTGGAAAAATTCACCTGGTCTGAGTCCTCCTCAAATGGGCTTTCACTTTCTACTTCATGCAATAAGCTCGAAAATTAGAGATTCAGAAGTTATGGTGGAAGAAGCACAATTTTTTGGAAAATGATCATTTATTAGGAGTCTTGTTTTTCCAAAAAAGATCAATTTTTCATTTTTTTAGAGAAAACTGTTCGGTGTGTTCCATTTACGCAGCCCTGTTGAGGAACTGGCCAAAAAATGAGCACTGTGCCCCCTTTGTAAACATAAAAAATCATCAACTTATTTTTTGAGCTCAAAAACGCTTAAGTCAAAAAAGGGTGAAGACGTTGTCCTAGAGAGCTAACAACACGTTTTTTGGAATCAGCGGCCTCGAAAACAAGGCGTAGCCGCCGTTTTCGACCCATTTTTTGCATATATTGCAAATGTTTTCAGGGATTTTTCAACCCCGGAATTCTTTGTTTTAAAAAAGTCCAACCTCAAGATGTTTTTAAATTCAATAATACCCAGCTCAAAATCAGTCCAAAAGCACTACCAACCCGCTTGAACGTCTACAGATAGCATCGGTAAACAACCGGGACAAAAATTACAAAAACTACGAAAATGTAAATTTTTGAAATATTTTAATCTCAAACAGGTTTTTTCTGGCTCTTTAAAGAGCGTTTTGTGAGTGTTTCAAATTCTGTAAGCACCAGACTGCACAGCGGATTTTTTCAATCCACATATAGAGTCCACTGGGGTTCTGCTGGTGATCACGTATAATTAGCGTTATGTTGAAAAGTCTAAGTTTGAATATTTCAGTTTTCTTTCAGGAAAAAAAATTTTTTTGGAGAAAAACTCAATTTAAAAACTCAAAAATTTTGAAAACAAAAGAAGAAACCTTTGGAAAAATTCACCTGGTCTGAGTCCTCCTCAAATGGGCTTTCACTTTCTACTTCATGCAATAAGCTCGAAAATTAGAGATTCAGAAGTTATGGTGGAAGAAGCACAATTTTTTGGAAAATGATCATTTATTAGGAGTCTTGTTTTTCCAAAAAAGATCAATTTTTCATTTTTTTAGAGAAAACTGTTCGGTGTGTTCCATTTACGCAGCCCTGTTGAGGAACTGGCCAAAAAATGAGCACTGTGCCCCCTTTGTAAACATAAAAAATCATCAACTTATTTTTTGAGCTCAAAAACGCTTAAGTCAAAAAAGGGTGAAGACGTTGTCCTAGAGAGCTAACAACACGTTTTTTGGAATCAGCGGCCTCGAAAACAAGGCGTAGCCGCCGTTTTCGACCCATTTTTTGCATATATTGCAAATGTTTTCAGGGATTTTTCAACCCCGGAATTCTTTGTTTTAAAAAAGTCCAACCTCAAGATGTTTTTAAATTCAATAATACCCAGCTCAAAATCAGTCCAAAAGCACTATCAACCCGCTTGAACGTCTACAGATAGCATTGGTAAACAACCGGGACAAAAATTACAAAAACTACGAAAATGTAAATTTTTGAAATATTTTAATCTCAAACAGGTTTTTTCTGGCTCTTTAAAGAGCGTTTTGTGAGTGTTTCAAATTCTGTAAGCACCAGACTGCACAGCGGATTTTTTCAATCCACATATAGGGTCCACTGGGGTTCTGCTGGTGATCACGTATAATTAGCGTTATGTTGAAAAGTCTAAGTTTGAATATTTCAGTTTTCTTTGAGGAAAAAAAAATTTTTTGGAGAAAAACTCAATTTAAAAACTCAAATATTTTGAAAACAAAAGAAGAAACCTTTGGAAAAATTCACCTGGTCTGAGTCCTCCTCAAATGAGCTTTCACTTTCTACTTCATGCAATAAGCTCGAAAATTAGAGATTCAGAAGTTATGGTGGAAGAAGCACAATTTTTTGGAAAATGATCATTTATTAGGAGTCTTGTTTTTTCAAAAAAGATCAATTTTTCATTTTTTAGAGAAAACTGTTCTGTGTGTTCCATTTACGCAGCCCTGTTGAGGAACTGGCCAAAAAATGAGCACTGTGCCCCCTTTGTAAACATAAAAAATCATCAACTTATTTTTTGAGCTCAAAAACGCTTAAGTCAAAAAAGGGTGAAGACGTTGTCCTAGAGAGCTAACAACACGTTTTTTGGAATCAGCGGCCTCGAAAACAAGGCGTAGCCGCCGTTTTCGACCCATTTTTTGCATATATTGCAAATGTTTTCAGGGATTTTCCAACCCCGGAATTCTTTGTTTTAAAAAGGTCCAACCTCAAGAAGTTTTTAAATTCAATAATACCAAGCTCAAAATCAGTCCAAAAGCACTATCAACCCGCTTGAACGTCTACAGATAGCATCGGTAAACAACCGGGACAAAAATTACAAAAACTACGAAAATGTAAATTTTTGAAATATTTTAATCTCAAACAGGTTTTTTCTGGCTCTTTAAAGAGCGTTTTGTGAGTGTTTCAAATTCTGTAAGCACCAGACTGCACAGCGGATTTTTTCAATCCACATATAGGGTCCACTGGGGTTCTGCTGGTGATCACGTATAATTAGCGTTATGTTGAAAAGTCTAAGTTTGAATATTTCAGTTTTCTTTGAGGAAAAAAAAATTTTTTGGAGAAAAACTCAATTTAAAAACTCAAAAATTTGAAAAACAAAAAGAAGAAAGCTTTGGAAAAATGCACCTGGTCTGAGTCCTCCTCAAATGGGTTTTCACTTTCTACTTCATGCAATCAGCTCGAAAATTAGAGATTCAGAAGTTATTGTGGAATACGCACAATTTTTTGGAAAATGATCATTTAATAGGAGTCTTGTTTTTTTCATAAAAGACTAATTTTTCATTATTTTAGAGAAAACTGTTCTGTGTGTTCACTTTTCACAGCCCTGTTGAGGAAGTAGCCAAAAAATGGTACAGTGCCCCCTTTGTACAGTGCCCCCTTTGTAAACATAAAAAATCATCAACTTATTTTTTGAGCTCAAAAACGCTTAAGTCAAAAAAGGGTGAAGACGTTGTCCTAGAGAGCTAAAAACACGTTTTTTGGAATCAGCGGCCTTTTTCGCATATTTTGCAAATGTTTGCAGGGATTTTTCAACCACTGAATTCTTTGTTTTAAAAAAGTCCAACCTGAAGAAGTTTTTGATTTCAATAATACAAAGCTCAAAATCAGTCCAAAAGCACTATCAACCCGGTTGAACTTCTAAAGATAGCATCAGTAAACACAAGGGACAAAAAGTTACAGAAAACTACGAAAAAGTAAAATAACTACGTTTGAAATATTTTAATCTCAGTTTTATCACTTCATTAGCTCCGGTGCTACCATACAAATAAATGTATGACAAGTTCTACGTACCTTTATATTTGTGCACTGAGGAAGAAAGTTTTGAACCAAAAACAGATTAATTGACATGCAGAATAGGAAAATTTTTATAAGAAAATTTATTGGCGGTCGGTTCCCTTTACGAGGGAGAATACTGGGGCAAGTATATAACTCAGGAGTTCCTGTAGCTCCGGGTCATCTTCCTCAAGAACAGAGCTAACATCTATCAGCAACTCTATGAGTTGTAGATGCTCGTCTCCCCTTCTCTGAACAATAAGAACATCCCCATTTTGACTATAAAGTCTGATGTCCAAAGCGTGTGGATTATTAACCCCAATATTAGTGAAGCACATAACCTCCATTCTATCAATAGGGACCTGCTTCCAGAAAAAAATAAATTCTATTGTAGCTCAGCAAAATTAGACTGGAGCTCATAATTTGCAATCTTAAAGGATATTGTAATATCAAAGAAAGAAGTATCCGACGGTTTGCCTGAGCTTTTAATAAAATTTTGTGAGCTTTGGATAAACAAGGAGCCGGCCTGTGACGCTTAGATTCTGCAAAACAGTTGCAAACTCTTAAGGGCACACAAGACTCGATAAAATTAATTTATTGCAGACAGCTTTGGCCGACCCTTATTTCTTTGAATTTCACGAACAAGGAACAGATGCTCTAATCTTACCAGACAAAAAACAATAAACAATCAAGTGGTGAACCGAGAAACCAATTAAAAGCTAACTTGTGGAGAAAATAGAAAACAGGTTGACCAACTATCTGGCTGAAGACCAACCCGAATTATATCACTTTACAATTACTCTTTTTACATTTTATACATACTGGTAACACATAACCAATATCTAGTCACAATCAGCTTTTCAAAGTTCAGGAAAAGCTATGGGTATTCCTAGTGATGTTTGTCAAAAATCGTTTGCGAGCGACAGGAGTCTTTGCAGACACTGAAAAGATATTCACAATATTTCTTCAAAAAACGTGCCATTGGAGTGTAATGAGTGTGGATTTCGAGCACCTTCAATGGTTGGAATGAAACGACACTGTCAAACAGAGCAGGATAACAATGCAATTAAGGAATGTAATTACGGTGGTATGGCGTTCATATCAGAGGAGGAGTTCAGAGAGCACATGAAGAACCAACACGAATTGCCTGACTTCCAATCTTCCGGTTATACAGGTCCCCTACCAACCCCGGGGTAACCTCAAAGTCATTCAGTTGCCTGTTGGAGGAAATGAGCTCGACTTATTGGATTATTTGAGCAACCAGAAATCAGAAATTCAAACAATAGTCAAAGATCAGGCGAGAAGTGGTCCCGTGAAAGTAGGCATGAGCGCATGTGCGAAAAAGGTGAAGGATCTGGAGACAAGCATCGATGAAGACGCCAGACAAAAACGAATAGAATTCAGGACAAATACACAGATGCAGCTGATCTACCCTGGTAATGGACTACCTGACGATGAATACTGGGCAAGTGTCGAGAAACTACTGAACTGTGTTACAACTTTTTCATTGGAAAAGAATGGATGGAGGTTCGAGAGTTTGTCAAGATTTGAGATAAAGTTCGCCAGATTTGCACCCATTCGTCCTGGTTCCTACATTGCGCCACCACCAAAGTATGAATCAGAACAATCACTGCTCAACATTCGCAACTACAATGATCCAAACTGTTTCTTCTATTGTTTTACAGCAGCTTATCACATGTTTACTGGAAAGCCGCTGGCTGGACCAAAGACATCATGGCGGGTAAAGAAAAGCCCGGAGCTTTATGGCCCAGGCAACAGAAACGCACATCAGCCTCTTGGCGAAAACAAAATGCCTTTGCCTATGAGTGAAATAGGAATATTTGAAAACGAGAACGATGTTCAAGTTAACATTTTCCGGTAAGTTTCTCGAAAATTATTCCGAAAACATTAAAATTCTATTTGAGCAAAAACTATTCACTACAATTTAACCACGTTGAAAAAACCTCCTTTGTTGTATAAAAAACATTTTTGTAAATAGGTTTAACGAACGAGACGAGCTAATTCCGTATCGAATTTCGAAGAAAGTCGATGAACCCTTTATATTAGACATTCTTCTCTTGACCGACGAAAGCACATTCCATTATGTCCTGATAACAAATTTAGTGAATCTAGTTCAAAAAATCAGAGGCAAAGTTGTCAACAGAAGAGGTGATATATGCCGAAACTGTTTCCGCATTCAAAGCAATTTAGACGTACTGGTGAGGCATCATGAACTCTGTTATCAACATGCCGCTGTGAGAATCCACATGCCGACCGGATCGAGCATAAAACTTAGCTTCAGGAAACTACAAGCTCGCTATTTTGCTCCCATTGTTCTATTTTTTGATATAGAATCATTGCTATTACCGATTGAGACAATCACGAACAGTCCTGATAAAAGCAGTAGTTAGAACGTACAGAAACAGGTACCAACTCGTTATTGTCTTGTTGCTATAGAACAGGAAACAACTCATGTTCAAGCTGAATCCGTCCGAAGAATGCATGATAGAGTTTGTCAGAACAAGTGAAGTTCTAGCTTATGATATATACAACAAAAAACAACAGTTTCGGAATTTAACCAGCTGTATCAGGAAACAGGATAACAAAAAAGCCGTAGCATGCTGGGTGTGTGAAGAAAATTTCGATGAAGCAGACGTAAAAGTAGTAGATCATTGCCATTACTCTGGCAAGTTCATTGGATTTGCACACAGCCAGTGCAATATTCAAAGGCGTTCATTGAACTTTACTCCAATCGTTGCTCATAACTTGAGCCATTATGACCTCCATCTTTTATGTTTAGCCCTGCATTCTTGCAGTCCGGAGAGTTTTATCAAAATCATTCCACAAACAGATGAAAAGTATGCTTCGTTGACGCTGAAGGTGCCAGTAGGAGAATACAGGCGGGGAAATGGGCGAGAAAGCAACAATTTTTGAAGAAATGAGATTCATCGACTCATTCCGATTCATGGGTATGGGACTCGAAAAACTCGTTTCATTCCTTCCGAAGGATGCGTTCGAAATACTTGATTCACATTTTGCATCAACTCATTAAAAAGCAGACATAGAGCCGTTGCATCAAAAAAGCTTCTATCCTTATGCGTACGCAGGCAAACTGGAGAAGTTCAATGAACCTGATTTACCACCAATTGAGAAGTGGACTGATGCATTGCAAGGAGGAGATATATCAATAAACGATGAGAACTTCAGGCATGCATAAAAAGTGTTTGACTTTTTCGGTTGCCAAAACTTCGGAGCATATCACGACTTATATTTGACAACTGATACGTTGTTACTAGCTTGTGTGTTCGAGCAGTTTAGAAAATTTTGCTATTCCACCTATGCACTTGATTGTGCGCAATATTACTCTGCTCCCAATCTAGCAGGAGACGCTTTTCTGAGAACAAGTAAAGTAAGCCTCGAACTGTTGTCAAACAGAGAGCATTTGGACATCTTAGAAAACCTTATGAGGGGAGGAATGTACACTTTGATAAACACTTTGATTTTTCAAATTACCCATCGAGTTCTCCTCTTTACTGCAACAAGAATAAGAAAACAGTTTATTTAAAGATGAACTGTGTGGTTGTGTGATTAAAGAATTCATTGGACTGAAATCCAAAGTGTACTCCATTATTGCTGAGGGTAAGTTACTTTTCCAGATATTTAAAAAGCACTGCACAAAAAATAAAAACTAATGCTACTATAAATCTAACAGCTCTTTTGATTATTATCAAAAAAATTTCATATGTTTTTGAAAAGCAACACGTAGATACAGTTTTTTATTATAGGAGAAGAAAAGAAAAGCATGAAAGCCGTTACGAAAACCGCGCAGAAAATGTTCACGCACAACAATTTCAAAGAAATTTTAACTAACAGAAGTATGCAGCGAGCGAGCCTTAAACTATCGAATTAAATCAGAGAATCATGAAATATATACGTCTAGAACGAACAAAATTTGTCTGAGTGCTTATGACGATAAGCGATTTTTGTTCAAAAACGGCATTAAGAGATAACCTTACGGAAATCATGCTGTTGTTGACGATGTATTTCTCCGTCAGATTGCTGCAAATTGGGATGATTGCATGAAGCAAGTAATTCAATACTCGAGCGGAGGCAAAACAATTGGGTATTCAAATCAAGATAGCATGCACACCAGGACGGAGCAAATAATGTGTAACAACAATATAGAGGAATCAAACAAAAGTAATTTCAAAGCAGTTGATTGGGGTTATTTACAGCTTGAATACACGGCAAGCGAGTTGGAATCAAATGGCTCAAATTACGGTTTGTCGGAGGAAAGTTAGGTGAGAATTCCAAATGAATATATTCTACAGAAGCTGAGGAAAGTGGAACAGAGAGCCCAGTTTTGGTTCCGCCTCTTAAACGGCGGAAAAGAAAAGCATTTATTGAGAGCGATTCAGATTAATTAATAACACTAACCTTTGAACTGTTTGTAGTCAACTTGAAAAATAAGACACTAAATATGATAGAGAATTTATTCAAACAATATACCATGTTCAAATTATGTGTAGAAGAAGAGGAAATTTGTTCGATTTCATAAGTGGAGATAAGAATTTAATATCCTCTATCAATCCTTTTCCGTATACAAAACCAAGTTAACAGCAAGCGAAGTTTATCCCAACATGTGGTTTTAATTGGATTTAATAAAGGGAATAAAGCAACCAACCTTTGAAGCAGCACACGCAACACTAAAATTATGAAAAGGAAAACGAACGGAAATATGTTCATACAACCAAGGTCAGGGTAAAAGTTTGTGTCCTACTCCACTTCAGAAAAGTTTCCATGTTTTCTTCCACAAAAATGTACCTCACGGATCGTCACGGGGGGGACCTCCCCACCCGTTACAAAGCGTGTACACGGATCGTCACGGGGGGGGGACGTCCCCCCGTTACAAACCGTGAATTTGGTCTTACTACTCTGGTGGTCAATCTGTCTGTCTTATTTTTTTATTTGTTTCAATTCATGCAATGCCACAAGCGACTATCGCGGCTATTGTCCGGCAATCTGACTTCTATGTTTCTAAATGATTAGATCGGGCACATATATGCTTCAAAATGTGAAAAATCTGCAGTTCCAAAAGTTAAGAAGCCAGACGTTGACTTTTTCAATTATTCGGCAAGCTTCTGATACAAACGTTTTTCCCGTTATTACTCCCGTCATAATTATCGAAAACACCGATCACAATTGTCAAAATTAACATTGCATTTTAGCAGATTTTTAGATGATTTTGGGAGATGAAATTCTATTTCGTAAATCTCCCAACTTTTAAAAGCACTCGAACGAAGTTTGAAGCAATAATGTTATTGTCTGGGTCTTTTCGCAAAATAATTGCTTGACTGTTTTTGCCTTCGGTGCCCGAACATTCTCTGCTTTATAGTGACTTTTTCACAACTGGATTTCAAAATCTTTGAGGGATCTCAATTGCTCTTATTCCTAATCAAATATTATTGCTAGAATGAAAGCAATTTTCAGCGATAAGCCATGAGAGCTATGTGGCAGATAGACAGTTGAGAATTCAAACTCCTATGAAGTCGTTTGTTGCAATATTTTTCGAACTGTACCTCCTCTGAATTAAATTTTATCCCGCCTGTCGTTCGAGAGCTATTCATCTGATTTTAGGCGTTTTAAGTTTTCTCTTATCTTTTTGGAACGTCACTTGAATTCTACCTGTAATTTGTTGTCTTCTATTGTCAATGTTTCTCAACCATTCGTATGACAAAAAATTTTTGCTCCGAGTGATAGTTTCCGCATACAATAAATAGTGCGTATTTTTGAAATGTGGGCTTTTGAAACTTTTGTCATTCAGCGATCCCGTTAGCTTGTGTTTTTGGCTGTGAATAGTGTGTCAATAAATCCGTAAAATTTACATAAAATTGTGCGCTAGAAGAATTTCACAATCGCTTATTATTTACTGCCTGGTACACTGGTCAACAATCTTGGACTTCAACCAACATTTTTCTTTTCTTTTTAATAGCCGCTCAGCTTCTGAGCCAGCTATTAAAGCGCTCCGGTTTTTACAATTCAAAGAATTTGAATTGTATTGGGGCGCTGTCTTTTTTAAGATATGTTATCACACTTTTATGATTTTTGAAGTCAAATAGGAGTAGTGATTTTGGTCACGCCGAAACAGGAAGTGGAGCGAAAAAGCGAGTGGTTCAGCGGCGTGAAAAGCGAGTGGTTCAGCGGCGTGGGATCGGATTTTTTCTAAATTGTTTTCCCAATCCATTCTTTGTTCATTCTATCCTAGTTTTTTGTTCAAACCAATTTTCCATTTCCCGCTAGTGGTTTTTGGTTCACATGCTGCATTTTGACATTTATTTTCTGTTTTTTTTTTATTTTTTTTAACTCATTTTTTGGAAATGGTTATCCCAATTCACTCATAGTCCTTTCTAGATCTAGTTTCCGTTTATTCAAAAAAAAATTTTGAATTGTACGTCAGAACTTGTCCTGCTATGTTTTTTACTTTCTTGAACTAAATTTTTTTGCTTTACCTTAGTTCAAGCTTGTTCAGCATTTTGCGTGAAATTTTTTTGACTTCTCTGGGCAGGTTTCACTCTTCACTTATTCTGCTAAAAGTGTTTTAGACAGCAGTTGTTCAGTAAAGAAATTCAACTTGAACAGAGTTTGTATCAACGACATCAGAAATAGAGACGGGATAATCTATAAAAGCCTAATTTTAGATGCCCTTTACTCGAACTATGCTCTTAGTTACCATCTTTAATGGTTATTGGTATTGATACTAGCCCCTGTGTTGTCTCACTACGAAACAAGAGTATGTTTAACTCCCAAATGAAATCCGAAAAAGTTTGCACTTTAACTTTGATTGTGTACAAAAATATTTTTTTAATTGCTCTCAAACAAAGTTTGTAGCAATTATGTTAGTCCTGTCGGTTTTTTATGCGATTTTTTGCTTGATCGATATTTCGTCTGACGCTTTCGTCTTTTCGTCCTCAAAAACGGGAAAAACAGGTAGCGCCCAGCGAGCATTAAGTGCTCTTAGAGCTTTTCATCTCTGTTTCAGACCAAACTGTCTTGGAGACTTATACTTATGGTGTGAAGGGCGGTTCTTAGAGTTTGAAAAAACACCCACTATTGACTCCCCCCCCCACTATTGCCCCACCCACCCCCACCGCGCTATTGCCCCCGCACATCAAAGGTGCCCACCCCATACCCCCACCCTCCGTCCCCGTCAGCCCCCCGGTGCAACCCCCCCCCCCTTTTGCTACTGACGAACAACCGATTGCTAAAAACACGCAATTTTATAATGATTTTCACAAGTTTTTTTCAAGTTTTACGAAAATTTTTCTCATTATTTGATTTATTTTAGCCCTAGGTGTCAAGTAACTTACTCTAGGGTTTTATAAAAGGTTACTGCCTAGTTTCTAGTGGTAGTGGAATGGTTTTAAATATGACAATTTTTAGCAATTTTTTTTAAACTTGCATTTTATTGAACCTAAAAATCGACAAATAGTTTTTTGAAAATTTTTGTGGATCTTCAGGTTTTGCCAGCCTCAAGAGCCGAGGAACCTCCTATAGGGTTTGACAATATCTTACTGTATTGTTTCTAAATGTAATCGAATATTTTTCAAGATTTCAACGCCACGAATTTTAGAATTTTTTTATACAAATCTTGCAATTTTTTCAATATTTGTGACATTTATTGTCATTATTCAGTTTTTTCAGCCCTACAAAAAATTGCCGTTAGGGCTTGACAATAAATTACTGGAAAATCTTTTTTGGCCACTGATTTTGAACCTTTATTATCAAAAATTTTAGCAATTTTTTAAACAATTTGCTATTTTTTTGGATTTTTTTGTCCTTTTTTTTAGATTTTTCCAGCCTCAAGAGCCACATAGTTTCCTCTAAGGTTTGATTATAGGCTACTGTATAGCTTCTAGCTGTAATGAAATCTTTTTCAAGATTTTAATATGAGCAATTTTCAAAAAATATTAAAGTTTTTTAATCTTTTTTGAATTTTTTTTTCCGGCGCCAGGGTCCTAGGGACAACCTCCAAGGTTTGATGATAAATTGTCACAAAGTTTCTAGAGTTATTGAAACTGTTATTAATATTTTAATGATTCCACCGTTAGAAATTTTTCGATAAATTTGAATTTTTTTTTTAATTTTTGGAAAATTATTGTTCCAATTTTATGGATCTTTATGAGCCAGTGAAAATATTTACTGAAATAGGGATACTGGTTAGTCTTCTGAAAAACTGAAGTGGTTTTGAAGATTTTAATATCCCTAATTTCAGCAAGATTTTGCGGTCATTAGAGTTTAACGATCATTACTGGCCAACGAAGCTTTTCAAGTCCTGCAGATGGGTTACCTGACATAACTTGAGACAAAAAATAACCAGACAAAAGTTAGTTTTGAACTTTTCCACTGCGAAATCTGTAAGTTTTTCTTTTAAATTTTGAAATTTTTTTGCAAATTTTTAAAATATCAGTTTTTTAATTATTTGCTAACAAGGCTAGAAACATAAAAGTTGCATAGTTGAATCAAGCTAAAAATAGCATTACTAAACGGTGGCTAGCTACTGACGAAGCCAACCGCTCGCCGGTCTTTTGAGGGCAATTTGCCCGACGTTATTCGGTTATGCTTATCTATGGCTCTTATTTTAGGGTAGTTTGTTAAAATCAGAACCTTCAAACGATCGGCATCCATGGAAAGCAAACGATTTTTCCTGCTTCTTGTTTTGCTGCATAAATGAAATAGTCAGCGAAAAAAACTTGATTAATTGCTCTTAAACGAAATTTGTAGCAATTATTTTAGTCCTGTTGGTCTTTTTTATGCGATTTTTTGCTTGAACAATTTTTCGTCTCACCCATTGGACTCTCCGTCTTCAAAAATGGGATAAACAGTTAGCGCTCAGAAGATCTTTTTTTCCATTAGATGACAATTCCAGGTCGTTTCACTTTATTTCGCTAAGAAAAATGTATATCAGAGAGCTGATCATTTTATAGAAGACTCTTTAATTGTCGCCTTTCAATACTCGATACTAAAATTTTTACTCTCTTTTTTTTCCAAGTAGTATCGATATATTTTTATATGGTTCACGTTTAACTGAAAAAATTTTAAGATGACTTTTGTTGGCTTCGTTTTGAAATAAGTTGACGCTTTTTTAAGCATTCCGAGCTCGAGAATGTCCACGTAAATAAGCGTTTTCAACACGACATAAAAATCAGTTTATATCGTTGAAGTTGTTTTGATAGTGTAATCTAAGTGGCAAAATTTACTTTTTAACGCAGAAACCATGGCCAGCAAAAAGTCTTTTAATTGGTAATCTTTGTCGGTATGGTCTGTATCTGAGTCGATATTGAAGCTCAATTGCTTCCTCTGTTTAGAATACTACAAAGTATTTGATTGGTCAAACTATGAAGGCACTGTTAAAGCACGTTACTTCATATCATCAGCACGCGTCAAGTTATCTTTCCACGATGCAATGGAACATTGCAAATTTTGGATTCCAAAAATAGAGCCGAACAGGAATTACACCAAAAACCCTGTTTCGTTTCCCTTGATTTTCGACAATTTTGAAATGGAAATGTTGAATCTGTATCTTGGCCCGTATTTGAGCACGACTCACATTCATATTGGGTTCTATCAAGAGTCCAAAACTATGGAAGCGTCTCCATGGAGTTACATGGAAACTATGACAGCTAGAGGGTTCGAGTCCCAGGCCCTCCAGGTGAGTTGGATTCAATGCTATGTGTTTTAACCGTAGTGATCAAGAATTTCAAAATCTTGAAACTCTTGAAACAAAATAATGCATTGTTCTTTCATCGTTCTTGTAAAAATGAATTCTTCCTGCAAGAGTCATGCAAAAATCTGCAAACTTTTTCCAAAATTCTTGCAAGATTTTGGAGTCTTTTATACCTGTATGGATTGGTAGGCAAGTCGAGAGAAAAATGACTTTGGTCAACATGAAATAGATTATAACTGCGTTTCTTCACACACTAATTAGAGTTAAAGTAATTTTACCTGAAGAAGTGACTTAACTCACCTTAACTGTTCAGGTAAATCAGCCTTTCCTTAACATATCTTAAGCTAACTTAGTTAGATTTGCAAAAACTGTTTTTTTTTTCAAAATTTCAGATACTTCGCAAGATCACACTTCTGCCCTTGAACTTTTGAATGCTAACTGTTTTTTTCCGTTTGATATTGCTTCTTAAATCCATTGAACTATATTGGTCTCCAATGTTTATTCGCTCTTAGCAATTATTGTAAAGGTGTTGGTCTTTTTTATTATAACTCGAAGAGGAGTATTGATATTCTACGGGTTTTTTTCGCTGACGCAAATTTGTTCTTGGCTTAAACTTTTGACTTATTTTTTCGAGCTTTGAACGTTAACAATAGCTTAGAAAGCAATACATAGTAATTAGGAACTGCTGGTAATACTCGAGGTTAAAAATTTTTATGAGAAGTTTTCTTCCCATAACAGTCTCGTATTCTTGTTCAAATTGCACGCACGAATTTGTATGTATTTCTTTCGATATTTCCGGAATAGGTTGAGTTAATAGAAAAAGAATTTATTGAACGACTCTTCGAGTCTTTTCCGGTATTATACTGCCTATGTTTTTGATGCAAAATTTTTGCTCGACCATTTTGATTTTTCGAGCGACATTTTGTTTGCGTGATCTAAATTTCTCTCCTATTAACATTTTCTCTCTCATTCACAATGCATAATGACACAAAAGGAGAAACAGAACGGAGAAAAAATTAAAGTATTGTCTGTTGTGAAAATAAAAGTAGCATACATCGAAAAAACAAAGAAACTTTGCAGAAAACAGAAGATATTTTAGAGATGAACAATATGTCTTTGAACACAAACAAAACCGTACTAATCCTTTTTCCCGCCTATAACTCTGATTTCGGATCTTTTTTTACAAAAACTAAGTTATCATAACACAAAAATGATTCAATTACCTTGGTATTCAAACTGACAGGAACCTTTAATTCGATAAGCAGCTGAATAAAACGTTTAAAAATGTGACTCAGGCTTACCTAATAAGATATCAAATTCCCCTGAACGCTTGTATACTTCTTTTAAAATCACTTGTGCTTTCACACTTGTCGTTTTCGCAACATTTTTCAAAATATATCTGCTAAAAGTCTAAACCGCTTTAATCGGCAGATTAACTGATTATAAAGGTGTGGTTGGTACGCAAAATGTATGAAAAAGCGAAAGATCTGCTAATACAGACAAAGATAATAGCCGCTGAGCTAATAATAGCAAAAATGTCGTCAACCAAATTTGATTATGACATAGCCACACCACATAATCCGGAAAATTTTCACTGGTTTCTGAGTCTTTGTCAAAATCAGACATAATGTCAGAATCAAGTGTGGAATGAATTCGATTGTTCACCAATACGTTCAAAAATGGGATAAGTTACCACAATTTCTTCGGTAGGCCAAAAATGAAAATCTTTTTAAGAAAATGTTGAATGACGTTTCACAACATGAAAAGTTGCTTTGAATAGTAACGCAGGGGATTTTAGAAGCTTTTTTTAGCAAGAAATCAATCCCTAGAAACTTTAAAGTGTGATTTTTTTTTTGAAAATTGATTGATGTATAAATTTTTGCTTGAATGGTCTGATTTATTGTTTGTTTCAAGTATATTTAACCATATGGTGATAATTTTAGTTTACTAGTTGCAAAAAAATTAAGCAGCTTAATTTAAGTTTCAAAAAAAAAGGAAAATGCGCAAAAATTGGTTTCAATTTTTTCACTTTAAACTTTATTATTGTTTTTAGTGAAATATAAAAACCTCAAAGACGTCATTTGAAATCCCCGTAGTAAAAGAAGCCCCTTTCCGCGACTGAAGCTGGCTTCAAAAGATTAGAGCTCACACTAGTCGTTCGAGAGTAATTCTTCCGACGCTAGTCAGTTATGTTTAAATTGGTCAGCAATCTTGGCTGTAAATAAGTTTAAAACTTTTGTCTCCTTATTTGTTGGCGTTGAAATGTTACTATCTTCTTTTCCAATGGAACTTAGGGAAAATACTTCAACCAGTGGCACAAGGGTCACCCGAAAAGTGGCCACGTCAAGGGTGTGACAATTCCGAAAGCCAGTGATCGGAGGGATTTGGATGACAGAGTCCCCTGCAACTGTGTCTGTGTTAATTACACAATTGCATTTGGAGAAGATGCAGCTGATGTGCCCAAAGCCGATCCTTCTAAGAGTATGAAATATCCACATCTATTCAATTTTGCCCCCCACCCCAAGCTTAGTGGGCCTATATTTTCCCAGCAGGCTTTTATTTGCTTATATTCAAATGTAAGGTCACTGTGCAAATGCCCAGTCAAATTTGGAAGCATTTCAGAGTTTGAAGATTTTAAGGAGCAAATTGTTGCAAACTTGATCATAGGTTTGAATTGGGGCCCTATAGATAGTATTTCAGCAACTGCTAAGATTTCACTTATGTGTTCTAGACTGACAATAAATTACTCGAAAATGTTTTTTGGCCACTGATTTTGAACCTTTATTATCACAACTTTTAGCAATTTTTTAAACAATTTGCTATTTTTTTGGATTTTTTTTGTCATTTTTTTTGGATTTTTCCAGCCTCAAGAGCCACATAGTCTCCTCTAAGGTTTGATTATAGGCTACTGTATAGCTTCTAGCTGTAACGAAATCTTTTTCAAGATTTTAATATCAGCAATTTTCAAAAAATATTAAAGTTTTTTAATCTTTTTTGAATTTTTTTTTCCGGCGCCAGGGTCCTAGGGACAACCTCCAAGGTTTGATGATAAATTGTCACAAAGTTTCTAGAGTTATTGAAACTGTTATTAATATTTTAATGATTCCACCGTTAGAAATTTTTCGATAAATTTGAATTTTTTTTTTAATTTTTGGAAAATTATTGTTCCAATTTTATGGATCTTTATGAGCCAGTGAAAATATTTACTGAAATAGGGATACTGGATAGTCTTCTGAAAAACTGAAGTGGTTTTGAAGATTTTAATATCCCTAATTTCAGCAAGATTTTGCGGTCATTAGAGTTTAACGATCATTACTGGCCAACGAAGCTTTTCAAGTCTTGCAGATGGGTTACCTGACATAACTTGAGACAAAAAATAACCAGACAAAAGTTAGTTTTGAACTTTTCCACTGCAAAATCTGTAAGTTTTTCTTTTAAATTTTGAATTTTTTTGCAAATTTTTAAAATATCAGTTTTTTATTTATTTACTAACAAGGCTAGAAACATAAAAGTTGCATAGTTGAATCAAGCTAAAAATAGCATCACCAAACGGTGGCTAGCTACTGACGAAGCCAACCGCTCGCCGGTCTTTTGAGGGCAATTCGCCCGACGTTATTCGGTTATGCTTATCTATGGCTCTTATTTTAGGGTAGTTTGTTAAAATCAGAACCTTCAAACGATCGGCGTCCATGGAAAGCAAACGAATTTTCCTGCTTCTTGTTTTGCTGCATAAATGAAATAGTCAGCGAAAAAAACTTGATTAATTGCTCTTAAACGAAATTTGTAGCAATTATTTTAGTCCTGTTGGTCTTTTTTATGCGATTTTTTGCTTGAACAATTTTTCGTCTCACCCATTGGACTCTCCGTCTTCAAAAATGGGATAAACAGTTAGCGCTCAGAAGATCTTTTTTTCCATTAGATGACAATTCCAGGTCATTTTACTTTATTTCGCTAAGAAAAATGTATATCAGAGAGCTGATCATTTTATAGAAGACTCTTTAATTGTCGCCTTTCAATACTCGATACTAAAATTTTTACTCTCTTTTTTTTCCAAGTAATATCGATATATTTTTATATGGTTCACGTTTAACTGAAAAAATTTTAAGATGACTTTTGTTGGCTTCGTTTTGAAATAAGTTGACGCTTTTTTAAGCATTCCGAGCTCGAGAATGTCCACGTAAAAAAGCGTTTTCAACACGACATAAAAATCAGTTTATATCGTTGAAGTTGTTTTGATAGTGTAATCTAAGTGGCAAAATTTACTTTTTAACGCAGAAACCATGGCCAGCAAAAAGTCTTTTAATTGGTAATCTTTGTCGGTATGGTCTGTATCTGAGTCGATATTGAAGCTCAATCGCTTCCTCTGTTTAGAATACTACAAAGTATTTGATTGGTCAAACTATGAAGGCACTGTTAAAGCACGTTACTTCATATCATCAGCACGCGTCAAGTTATCTTTCCACGATGCAATGGAACATTGCAAATTTTGGATTCCAAAAATAGAGCCGAACAGGAATTACACCAAAAACCCTGTTTCGTTTCCCTTGATTTTCGACAATTTTGAAATGGAAATGTTGAATCTGTATCTTGGCCCGTATTTGAGCACGACTCACATTCATATTGGGTTCTATCAAGAGTCCAAAACTATGGAAGCGTCTCCATGGAGTTACATGGAAACTATGACAGCTAGAGGGTTCGAGTCCCAGGCCCTCCAGGTGAGTTGGATTCAATGCTATGTGTTTTAACCGTAGTGATCAAGAATTTCAAAATCTTGAAACTCTTGAAACAAAATAATGCATTGTTCTTTCATCGTTCTTGTAAAAATGAATTCTTCCTGCAAGAGTCGTGCAAAAATCTGCAAAATTCTAGCAAGATTTTGGAGTCTTTTTCTATATGCATGGACTGGTAGGCAAGTCGAGCTAAAAATGTCATTGGTCAACATGAAATAGATTATAACTGCGTTTCTTCACACACTAATTAGAGTTAAAGTAATTTTACCTGAAGAAGTGACTTAACTCACCTTAACTGTTCAGGTAAATGAGCCTTTCCTTAACTTATCTTAAGCTAACTTAGTTAGATTTGCAAAAATTGTTTTTTCAAAATTTCGGATACTTCGCAGGATCACACTTCTGCCCTTGAACTTTTGAATGCTAACTGTTTTTTTGCCGTTTGGTATTGCTTTTTATTCCCATTGAAATATATTGGTCTCCAATGTTTAATCGCTCTCGAACGAAGTTTGCAGCAATTATATTAGTCCTGTCGGTCTTTTTTATGCGATTTTTCACTTGACCGATTTTTCGTCTGACGCTTTTGACTTTTCGTCCTCAAAAACGGGATAAACAGGTAGCGCCCAGCGGGCATTAAGTGCACTTAGAGCCTTTCAGCTCTGTTTCAGCTCAAACTGTTTTGGAGACATACTTATGGTGTGAAGAGCGGTTCTTAGAGGTTGAAGACTCCCCTTCCCCCCCCCCCCGCCTCAACTGTTCCCCCCCCCCCCCCCCCCTATTGACTCCCCACCCCCCAACGCGCTGTTGCCCCCAACGCGACTGTTGCCACCCCAATCAGCACCCAGGTGCACCCACCTCAAGGTATTTCAGCCTCAGGATTTAGAAAAACTGCTTAAAGGTATGGGTATGATAATAGGTGGCTGCATTGTTTTTAGTGGTAAAGGAATGGTTTTTAGCTTTTTAATATCACAAATTTTTATCGATTTGTTTAATAAAACTTGCAATTTTATCAAGTTTTTTGACAATTTTTGTCTTTTTATAGGTTTATCTAGCCTCAAGAGCCAAAGAACCTCCTCTAGAGTTTGATAACAATTTATAGTATAGTTTCTAGATGCAATGGAGTGTTTTCAAAGATTTTAACACTTAACGAGCTTTACCATTTTTGTGAAAAATTTTTGGCAATCTTAATGTTTTTTGAAATTGTTTCTCATTTTTTAAGGTTTTTCCAGCCTCAAGAGCCAAGAAACCTCCTTTGAGGTTTGATACTGAGCTGTTGCTTAGCATCTAGAGTTAATGGAATGGTTATCATCATTTTAATGACTAGAGTTTCAGCAATTTTGATAAACTTTTATTTTTTTGAAAAATTTTGGAAATTTTTTCATCATGTTCCAAGTGTATGGATCTTTATGAGCCAATGAAACGGCTTAAGGCTTGAAATAGGCATACTGGATAGTCTCTTGAGACAATGGAATGGTTTTCTGAAGATATTAATATTACGAATTTCAGCAAGATTTTGTTAAAATTTGCAATTGTTTTTAAAATTTTTGAATATTTTTCTCCTTTTCTGAGTTTAACAATCCTTAATGGCCAACGAAGATTTTTAAGTTTTGGGTTACATGACAAATATTCAGAGACAAATAATGTTTTTGAACATTTTCTCTACCGAAAATTGGAAACTTTTCTTTACTTTCTTTTTCTTCTTTCTTTCCTTAACTCTTTTGTTGATGCCGCACTTCAGCGGCTGTTACGTGGCATGATGTCATCGTCTATTACCCTAATATCAAGCCCCATCAATCCAGCTAAAACTTACCTCACTAAACAGTTGCTAGGTGCTGACGAAGCCAACCCCTCGCCGGTCGTTTGAGAGCAATTCGCCCGACGTTAGTCGGTTATGTTTTTTATTGCAACTCGAAGAAGAGTGTTGAGATTCTACAGGTTTACACAATTCGAAGAGGGGTATTGATATTCTAAAGTTTTTTTTTCGCTGACGCAAGTTTGTTCTTGGCTGAAGCTTTTTTTCGACTTGTTTTTTCGAGCTTTGAACTTTAACAGTAGCTTAGAAACTAATACATAGTAATTAGGAACCGCTGTGAACCGCTGGTAAAAAAATCAATTTGAGAAGTTTTCTTCCCATAACAGTGTCATGGGGATAATTTTAATTTACCCCTTTGCAAAAAAATTAAGCAGCTGTACTAAAGTTTCAAAAAATGGAAAAAGCGCAAAAATTTGTTTTATTTTTTTTCACTTCGAAATTTATTAGTGGTTATAGTGATATATAATAACCTCTAAGACGTCATTAGAAGCCCCCGTAGTAATAGAATCTCCCTTTCCGCGACTGAAGCTGGCTTCAAAAGATTAGAGCTCACACTAGTCGTTCGAGAGTAATTCTTCCGACGTTAGTCAGTTATGTTTAAATTGGTCTGCAATCTTGGCTGTAAATAAGTTTAAAACTTTTGTCTCCTTATTTGTTGGCGTTGAAATGTTACTATCTTCTTTTCCAATGGAACTTAGGGAAAATACTTCAACCAGTGGCACAAGGGTCACCCGAAAAGTGGCCGCGTCAAGGGTGTGACAATTCCGAAAGCCAGTGATCGGAGGGATTTGGATGACAGAGTCCCCTGCAACTGTGTCTGTGTTAATTACACAATTGCATTTGGAGAAGATGCAGCTGATGTGCCCAAAGCCGATCCTTCTAAGAGTATGAAATATCCACATCTATTCAATTTTGACCCCCCACCCCAAGCTTAGTGGGCCTATATTTTCCCACTAGGCTTTTATTTGCTTATATTCAAATATAAGCAAATATAATATCACTGGGCAAATGCCCAGTCAAATTTGGAAGTATTTCAGAGTTTGCAGATTTTAAGGAGCAAACTGTTGTGGACTTGATCTTAGGTTTGAATTGGGGCCCTATAGATAGTATTTCAACAAGTGCTAAGATTTCACTTATGTGTTCTAGACATAAGAAAGACCTACTACCAGTTCAATCCGATTAAAAGAGTGTTCGGAGAGTACTGGTGGATCAACACTCCAATGTTCTTTGATGTCTCTCGTGCCTATTGCTCAGCTGCATTTGGTGCAGGTTACGACATTGCAATCGGTAACTTATAGTTGTCAATTCGCTCTTTTTTGATCCCAGGTTGAGATGAGAATGTTTGGATAGTTTCCCTCTTATGCTCCCCGTACGTTATTCAGCCCCCCGTTACAGAGCAGATACCATTACTTGGTAAATCATTATGAATAATTATCGCACGTGCGTCTTGGGGCGCAAAAGATATGCGCCCATTGAGCTCAAAGGGGCAAAACGGAAAAGATTTCTGAATAGATCTACAAAGGACTGGACGGTTGAGGATATTAACAGTCAATTTAAAGTGTTTCTACCACAGAGTACTGCAGCGTGTTTTCGTATGTGCGCATGCGTGTGTGTGTGAGTGCGTGTGTGTGTGTGTGTGTGTGTGTTTGTGTGTGTGTCTGTGTGCAAGTGTGAGTGTTTGTGTCTGTAAGTGTCTCTCTGTGTGTGAATGTCAGTGTTTGTGTGTATGTGTGCGTGTGTATGGGTGTGTGTGTAAGCGAGTGTGAGTGTTTGTGTGCCTCGCTGTGTGTGAGTGTGAGTCTTTGGGTGTGTGTGTGTTTGTGTGTATGTTTGAATGTGAGTGCAAGTGTAAGTGAGGGTGAGTGTGTTTGTGTTTGTGTGTTTAATAGCCGCACAGCGATAGCTGGGGCTATTATTGGCCTTCTCTTGGTTTTTACGACTCGAAGAGGAGTATTGTTTTTCTTAAGGTTTTTTTTTTACCGGAAGTACTATTCGTTCAGACGATGTTTTGACCTAAAAGCGAAAGCGAGTAAAAATGAAGTGTGAACTAATTTTTTCTGAGCGAGAGAACTTTTTTGATCATGCGCTGCGTTTAGTGAATGACTTTTTGACATTGAAACGTAGTTTTTGACTGAATGGCACATATAGATAACCGTTTTTAGCCGTTTTTTCGTCTAAGTGGCCTAGTTTTTTTGCTTGTAATTTGGTTTTTTGTAGAAATAATTTTTAATCGATGCTAAGTTGAAATGTAAACCCCGGAAATTGATAGCACAGTATTTTACTTAGCCTGAAATTGCGTTTCAAATGCAAAATTGGCACATATTTCTTGATTTTTTAGTTAACTTATGGCTTTTTTTCTATTAATTTCTTCATTTTTGGATCTTTTAACTGTTTTTTGTCCAAAACCGGTTAATATGGCAACTTCCCTTTGATACTTCATACACTCAATGCCTCTTTCTACCTCAATGTTTCATAAAATTGTACATTTGCTAATCCGATTTTCGTTGTTTTTTGCCAATTTTTTTTTCAGTTTTTTGTTTGTATTTTGCTTTCAATTACTAGAAATAGTTTTTAGGGAACATGAGGGACTTTAATTGTGTTTCAATAAAAATTCAATCATTCTTTGGTGTTTTTGAAAAAACAGATGAATTTTTTTCATAAATGCAGTCTTAAATATTTTTTGACCACTTTTTTGCAAAGTGTTTTATTGTTTCGTATGTCTGAATTCTGCTTTTTCTTGTTTTATTCTGTTCAGCAAGTTGGTTTTTTGTCTCGAATGACTCGTTGTCTTTTCTATGTCTTGAATGCTGATCAATGAAATGTACTCGTTTTTCTTGATTTTTTTAAGTTTGATTTTTAACTTTCAGAAATCAAGAATTGGTCTTTTTTTACGGTGCTCCTAACATTGTGTCCATATTCTTCACATTCTCGTTTGTATCATTCTAGTTTTGTCCTGGCAACTAGTTTTATATTCGTTATATAGATTTTTTCAGTTGTTAAAAAATTGAATGAATTCAGCTTTTCCTTAGATCTTGGTTTCTTGTGTTTGCAATTGATTTAATTCAAAATAAGGCAGTACTGGGAGTTTGCTAGAAAGTCGTTTCCAACATTACTACTTATTACTATTCATTGCAATTTTCTTCAGGGCTTGGTATTGTTTTTAGACAAGTTTTTGCCTTTGAATATTATTCTGTTGCTTTTGTTTTTCTATGATTTATTTAATATTGGAATTAGTATGAAATCATGTTGTCTAGCATATATACAACAAGGAAGAATCATGTATTGTTTTTGTCTGAATTGCCGCGATTAGAAATCTAATTGTAGTGGTTCTCTGATTCTTAAATTTTAGAACTCTTTTTTGAATAATTTTGACTTTCCTGTCTTTTTTGAAAAGTTTTTATCTGCCGTTTGCTTTCGCGATCTTTTTGAGATTAGAATCATTAATAATCTGAGGGCAATTGATGGCCCTGTCAGCTTTTTCAGGCTATCAGTTTTTTGACCATCCTAAAAATTTCGGACTTTTTTAACGTTTCCAAACGTTTTCAATAATAAAATTTTGCTGCTTTTTCTTCTCTTGATGACAGTGGTTTAAATTTCACCGATTTTTAGATCAGACCAGGAGAGGTAATGAGTTCATGGTTTAATACAAAAGGTAATGGCTTCAATTTTTTGTGAAGTTTTGGTGCTTCGAGTCCCTTCCGGAATTCTTTCGGCTATTTCCTTAAGGTTTTTTTTACAGGAAGTACTATTCGTTCAGACGTTGTTTTGACCTAAAAGCGAAAGTGAGTAAAATTGCCGTGTGAACTAAATTTTTCTGAGCAAGAGAAGTTTTTGTATCATGCGCTGTGTTTAGTGAATGACTTTTTGACATTGAAAAATAGTTTTTGAATTAATGACACATATAGATAACCGTTTTTAGCCGTTTTTTCGTCTAAGCTGACCATTTTTTTTGCTTGTAATTTGGTTTTCTGTTTTAGTTTTTATTCGATGCTATATTGAAATTTCAACCTCAGAAATTGAATGCACAGTGTTTTGCACAGCCTAAAAATGCGTTTCCAGCTCAGAATTTGCACATATTTCTTGATTTTTTTAGTTAGTTTTTGGTGTTTTTTCTATTAATTTCTTCATTTTTGGATCTTTTAACCGCCTTTTTGTCAAAAATCAGTTAATATGGCAACTTCTTTTTGATAATTCATATACTCAACGCCTCTTTCTACCTCGATGTAATTTTGTTTTATAAAATTGCTCATACGCTAATCCGATTTTGGTAGTTTTTTGTTTATATTTTGGTTTTTATTATTCAAAGTAGTCTTTTTGTGCAACCTGACGGACTTTATTTTCGTTTCAATAATAATTCAATCATTTTTGGTGTTAAGCTTTTAAAACTTTTCTATAAAAGCAGTCTTAAAAGTTTTTTGACAATTTTTTGCAATGAGTTTCAGTGTTTTGTATGTTTGAATTCTTTTTTTATATTTTTTTGTTCTCTTCAGGAGGATAGATCTTTCTATCGGATGACCAGATATGTTTTCTATGTTTCGAATGCTGAACAATGAAATGTATTTGTTTTTCTTTATTTTTTTAAATTTGATTTTTAACTTTCAAAAATAAAGAATGTTTTTTACTGTGTTCCATTGTGTCCATATTCATCACATTATAGTCAGTATCGTTCTAGTTTTGTCCTGGCAACTACATTATGTTCGGTATATTGGTTTTTTTAATTGTTAAAAAGTTGAAGGCTCTCAGCTTTTTCTTAGATTTTTGTCAATTCTTTGGTTTGCAATTGATTTCTTTCAACATAAGACAGCACTGAGAGTTTGCTAGCGAGTCTTTTCCACAATTTCTACTTGTTACTGTTTACTGCAACTTTCTTCCGGCCTTGGTATTAATTTAAATGACTTTTTCTTTGAAATTCTTCTGCTGCTTATGTCATGTTGTCTAGCATATGTACAACAAAGAAGCAATATGTGTTGTTTTTGTCGTAATTGCAGTGAATAGAAGTGTAGTTATAGTGGTTTTCTGATTCCTAAATTTGATCACTTTTTTTTTGAAAAGATTCAACTTATTTTCTAAGATATATCTGCCGTTGTCTTTTTGAGATTAGAATCATCAGCAATATGAAAGAAATTAATAGCCTGTCAGCTTTTTCAGCCTATCAGTATTTTGGTCATCTTAATTCTTTCGGAATTTGTTAACGTTATCAAACGTTTTCAAAAATATGAAATTTTACCGCATTTTGTTTTCTTGATGACAGTGGTTTAAGTTTCACCAATTTTTAGATCAGACCTGAAGAGTTACTGAGCTAATGCTTTTAAACAAAAGATAATGGCTTCTGCTACAATTACGGTTTTGTTTATGAATTTTGGACGCTTCGAGTTGCTTCCGGAATTCTTCCAGCTATGTTTTTTATTTCGTTGTCGTGATATTTGTTACGACCGTATGACGTCACAGCTACTTTTTGTACATAAGTTCATGCAATTTCAACTGAATTGCATGTGTGACGTCATTTTTCGCTCTTAGTGGAGCGAGTTTTTTGTTCATTCGGGTGATTAAATTTTTGGTCCCACTTGACTTACCTCACTATCAAAAATGAATTCCTCGCTTTGAAATTGACTTTTATTTACTTTAATTTAAGGAGATGAGGTCAAATGGGTGTGTGTCACTCAAAATGAAGGTTATTTGAGATCAGCTAATAGAGGCAGCAACAACTTTTACTGATTTTTAATCAAAATATAACAGATCAGCCTTCAAAGAGCAGACGAATTTTTTTGGTCAGTCTTTTTTACTGTTTTCTTAGACTGCCGATCTACGAATCTATTGAGGCTATTTTCTGGCAATCTGCCAGCTATGTTTATTTTTTTATGTGTCTGCGTGTGCTTGTGCGCGTGTGTGTCAACTTGTCGGTATCTGCGAGTAATTGCGGGAGTGTTTGTGTGTGTGATATTGCTGAGTGTGAGTGCGTGCACTTGTCTGGGTGTGCGTGTGAGAGAGTGTTTTTTGGTGTGAGTGTGTGGGGTGTGTTGTGTGAGAGATTGTGGGGATGTGTGTTTCTGGGTGTGTGCATGTGAATGTGAAAGGGAGTCAGTGCGTGTGCGTGTGTGTGTTTATTTGTGATTGGGAGTATATGTGTGTGTTTGTGCTTGTGTTTGTGAGTGTACGAATGTGCAATTATGTGAGAGTGTGTATGTGTATGTTGTGTTTGTGTGCGTGTTGGAGTGTGTTTCTGACTGTGAGAGTGTGTGTATTTGTGTGAGTATGAGTGCGTTTTTTTTGAGTGTATGCGTGTGTGTGTTTGTGTGTGTGTGTGTGTGTATGAGTGGGTCTCTGTGGGTGTCGTTGTGTGTTTCTCACAGTGTGAGTGTGTTTGAACCTGAGTGTGTGCTTGTATATATGAGTGCGTAAGAAAGAGTGTATGTGTGTGCGTTTTTTAACGTGTGAGCTTCTTAAAGTTTTCGTGTGTGTGTGTGTGCGCGAGTGTGAGTGTTTGTGTGCCTCGCTGTGTGTGATTGTGAATCTTTGTGCGCGTGTGTGTTTGTGCGTATGTTTGAATGGGAGCGCAAGTGTAAGTGAGTGTGAGTGCGCTTTGTGTTTGTGTGTTTATTTTTTTATGTATCTGCGTGTGCTTTTGCGCGTGTGTGTCAGCTTGTCGGTATCTGAAAGTAATTGCGGAAGTGTTTGTGTGTGTGATATTGCTTAGTGTGAGTAAGTGTGTGTGTCTGGGTAAGCGTGTGAGAGATTGTTTTTTGGTGTGAGTGTGTGGGGTGTGGTGTGTGAGAGATTGTGGGGATGTGTGTTTCTGGGTGTGTACATGTGAATGTGAGAGTGAGTGAGTGTGTGTGCGTGTGTGTGTGTTTATTTGTGATTGGGAGTATATATGTGTGTGTTTGTGCCTGTCTGTTTGTGATTGTACGATTGTGCAAGTATGTGAGAGTGTGTATGTGTGTGCTGTGTTTGTGTGCGTGTTTGTGTGCGTGTTTGTGTGTGTGTTTCTGACAGTGAGAGTGTGTGTATTTGTGTGAGTATGATTGCGTTTTTGGTTGAGTGTACGCGGGTGTGTGTGTGTGTTTGTGTGTGTGTGTGTGTACGAGTGGGCGTCTGTGGGTGTCATTGTGTGTGTCTCACGGTGTGAGTGTGTCTGAGCCTGAGTGTGTGCTTGTAAATATGAGTGCGTAAGAAAGAGTGTATGTGTGTGTGTTTTTGAGCGTGTGAGCTTCTGAATGTGAGTGTGAGTGTGGGTGTGATTGTGAGTGTCATAGTGGGAGTTTGTGTGTATGAGAGTTAGTGTGTTTGGCGTGTGTGTATGTGTGTGCTTGTGTGTGCATTTGTGCGCGCGTATTTGTGAAAGTGTGTTTATGACCGATTTCTGATCTCTGACTTTTAATAATGCGCTTTGAAATCTAATCAGCTCATTTGTTTATGTCCTTCGCAGAGTTATCATCGAAAGCGTTTCAGATCAATTATTACACAACTTTCCCAGATTTAGGCCTCGAATTATGAAAAGACCATGCTCGACAAAAGGTGGTATGAAAAGACCATGCTGGAATCAAACAGCCCATGAAAAGAATTTAGCTGGACCTAATCGTTCAGCTGGACTTTGCTCGACCAAAATTTTTGATGCTGGACTTTTGCTTGACCCAAATATGATGCTCGACTTTACCTTGATCTAAAGTGTTCATGCTGGACCCAAAAAACTTACATTTGCACTGCAAATTGGTTTTTGCTTATAA
Organism: Convolutriloba macropyga; assembly: GCF_964194025.1. Lineage (NCBI taxonomy): Eukaryota > Metazoa > Xenacoelomorpha > Acoela > Convolutidae > Convolutriloba > Convolutriloba macropyga. Next base: position 10,055,424 of record NC_134468.1, read on the forward strand.
CGTAGTCGACGGGTTTCACCGTTCAAATTTTTCAATGTTTCTCATGTTTTCCAGAAAAACGAACTGTGCTATTATAAATACATTTGAATAAACGACTTTTAGAACCAAATGAACTATATCATAGCAAACTAAACTCATGGATGATGAAATGTCAATTGTTAGAGCTGTGTTAACTAGCTGAATTCAGTCAAACAATTTCGCTATACTGCTTAATTGCGAAAACTATTTTATCTTAAGAATTCACTATTTCCTAAGATTGTTTGGCGGAAATCCACCTGTTTTTCGAAGTTGGAATGCCTGTTGTAACGCTAGTTTGGCGTTGCTGGTAGATGTTACACAACTAAAAAAAGAATTATAGAAAGGTTAACTGTTATTAATCCCACAAAATGCAATCCTCGACTCATGAAAAGACCATGCTCGATCTATTAAAAGACCGTGCTCGACTTTAATTGATTATGAAAATACTTAGCTGGACCCATGAAAAGACTTTACCTTGACTTTACCTAAGTTCTGGACTGTGTATTTATAGTCAATAAAGACCCCCCTACTAGAATTATACAGTCTTTTCATAAGTCGAGGTCTAAACCTGGGTTGCAGTCTCTGTCTGATAGTTCTATGTAGTCGGCACAGACTGTATTTAGTTTTTACAATGTGTCTTCTTTCTCTGGTAAGGAAGGGCCAATAGTGTGCGGTTTTTTTCGGAATTCTTCTTTGGCTGGACTCAATGCCCCGTCTAGATCCAAAGGTGCGACTTCGGTTCTCGTCCATATTGTCCAGAATCTTGCCTCAGAACCCCCCCCCCCCTGACTTATTGCAAAATCAACCACAAATTGCAGATCAGTCTGTAAAAACCGACAACTTTAAATAAGAAGCTCTTTGTTATGACCGCACCAGACAGTAATGAAAAGTTGCTGGCTCGTTCTTGTGAAAATATGGATTTCAACTCTTGTTAATTTTTCAATCTTTTTCTCAGCTGGACTCATCATTCCACCAGCAAACTTTTACTTGACCAAAAATTAATAGGGAAGCCTCGAAAAGTGAAAAAATTCAGAAAAATTTCCTGAATTGAGAAACAAAATTTCAGTCTTTTTTTCGAATGAGGAAAACAAACCTATTATGAGTAGTTTTTAGCTCAATATTGGAAAAGAAAGTATCTATTTCAATATGAATTTTGGTCAAAAAGTTTTATTTCTTGTATTTAAATTGACTCTTTCAAAAGAAAGTCTGTAAAAGTATCTTAATAATAAATCTTGACATGAAATCATTTTGATGTCATTTTTGAAATTTATCACTTATAGGACACTAACAAAATCTTATAAGATCCAAATGTTTCCATTTTTGGGGACAAACACTCAGGGTCTAGATTTCGGACGACTTACTGAGGTTAATGTCGACAACAAAAGCTTGAGAGATCAGATATTTTAGAGATTAGCGCCTAGCGCCACAATCAAATTTTTAACCTGGTACCAATTCAAACTAAATTTGCATTAATTGATAAATTTTACCTTAATTCACTGGTCTAATTTGCATTAAATTTCACTTGTCTAATTTTTACTGAATTTCAAGATGAATTTATTGTTAATTAATCTTATTTCTTAAATTTCTTATAATTTTTGGTTGCAGCTAATGTAAAACTACGGGTCGAGAATGTAATGTAAACACTATGGTCGAGACTGAGATAAACTAAATTAGACTCACCCAAACAGTTAATTTTGAAAAACGGCGCAGTTACTATAGATGATAGAGTTTAGTTAGAATTATCCAGCTTTTAACAGAATCATTGAGAAAATTAATTATCTTTTTTTAAAAAAGTTCGGATAATTTTCTAACGCATCTAAAGCTAGAATTAAGTCATTCACTATTTGGATTTTGCGTGCAATTGAGTTTACCTCCATTCTTATACAGTAAAATTTTATCAGCTTCATAAACGCTTGCGTGTTACTAGTTTTTTATGTGGTACCACTAAAATGTATTTAAAATTTCTTCACATCTATGAAACAAACGTTCATCAAAAAATGACCAGAGCCATTATTATTACGAAAAAAGATCTGTTCACACATTTTCATGATTTTTGAAGTCAAATTGGAGTAGTGATTTTGGTCACGCCGAAACAGGAAAAGGAGCGAAAAAGAGAGTGGTTTTTTTCTGCGTGATTTTTTTTGCTCTAATTTTAAAGTAGAGTGCTAAAATGGTGTTTGAACAAAAATTCGGTTTCTTGGTAGTGGTTTTTTGTTCACATGCGGCAATTTCACTCTGATTTTACTGTTTTTTTCGATTTTTTGGATCGGATTTTTTCCAAAATGGTTTTCCCAATCCATTCACAGCTCATTCTAGGCCTAGTTTTTTGTTTGAATTAAATTTTCATTTCTCGCTAGTGGTTTTTTGTTCACATGCGGCATTTTGACATTGATTTTTTGTTTTTTTTCTTGTTTTTTGATCTGATTTCTTAAAAAATGGTTTTCTCAATTCACTCATAGTCCATTCTAGGTCTAGTTTTTCTGTTGAGCCAATGAAAATTTTTTGAATTGTACGTCAGGACTTGTCCTGCTATGTTTTTTTACTTCGTCAAATTTTTTTTCGCTTAACACATTTTGCCGCTTTTTCGACATTTTGCGTGAATTCTTTTTGACTTCTCTGGGCTAGTTTCTCTCCTCTCATTCTGTTAAAAGTTATTTTGAACATCAGTCGCTTAGCAAAACAATTCAAAATGAACAGAGTCAGTAGGAAAAACTGAAGTCAGAAACAGAAGTGGGATAAACCCATAAAGCCCAATTTTAGATGCCCGCCATTTGAACGTTGTTCCCATAAGTCTTACTTAACATCTCTAATGCTTATTGGTTACAATAGCAACCCCTGTAACCTCTCTCTAAGAAACAGAAGTATGTTCAACTACGAAATACCATCAAAATAAATCGGACTAAAAAATATTTTTGTACAAAAATCTTTTTTTTTCAATAACTTCTATTCTTTCAATCCCAATCATGCTTATTGGAATCAACGGCGGCTATTTTCCGGCAATCTGCCGGGTATGTTTCACATTTGTATTTACACTTGTTGCATTAGTATTGCGTTTCGACTAACGTTTTGTCTTCAAATATCAAGATGTGACAGCAATGAAATTTAAATAAAACTGTCATTTTTATACCCTTGCAATTTAAAAAAAAAATTAAGAATTTCGTCATTCATTTCGTTCAAGAATACGAATTATTGTTTGGGTTACTTCATAAACCAATTGACTTCGCCATTAATGCAACAGGTACCTATGCCTCAAAAAACTAGTTGAAAACTAATGCAGACCCTAATTAAAACAACTTCCGAATGTTTCAGAAAAAAACAATCGCTCGTCTGTTACTGATAAGATTTTTGAAAGAATAAATTATGTTTTCAGTCAAAAAATGGTTTTGAAAACTTTCAAATCACTGACCAGTATCACTTCATTTGTCAAAGCAAAACAATAAAAACAAAATATTTTCAAAAAATTTCAAGAGTCATTTAATGAGTTTACTACTGAAATTGGCAGAGTGTTTTTCCTTGGTTTAAATTTTTATAAACCTGTAAACTGAACAAACGATAACTTAGTGCTGTTTTTTCTGCATTAGATAACTTTTAATTGCTCTCAAACGAAGTCTGTAGCAATTATAATAGTCCTGTCGGTCTTTTTTATGCAATTTTTTGCTTAACCAGTTTTTATTCTGACGCATTTAACTTTTCTTCCTCAAAAACGGGATAACCAGGCACCGCCCAGCGGGCATTAAGTGCTCATAGAACATTTCAGCTCACTTGTCTTAAGCTCACTACTCTTCTAAACTGTGCATAGCTACTGACAAAGCCAATTCGCCCGACGTTAGTCGGTTATGTTTATAATTTTTTTGGGTAAGCATTTCCTGCAAATGATGTTGCTTCAAAGTTAACAAAAAAGGTCAATTAGCTAACTTAAAAATGTACCCAAAATCCAGCTTACATCCTAACTATAGCTCAGCTGGATAGCCTATATGAAAACTACTGGCTTACTTAGGGAAAAAACTATTTCTTTTAATTTTATAAATTTTGAACAACTGCCAACCTTGTTTGTTATTCTAACCCACTTCAGTGGGGGGAGGCACTATATACTCCAGCACGTTTTTTTCGTTGAGTCAATTTTAGCCGATTGATAGACGGATTTTTGCTGTTTTTAGTCGCATTTTATGGAATTTGTTCCTACATTTTTTGCCAGTTTTGCTAAAATGCGTAAAAATTGTTTTAAAAAAGTGTTGTTGGTTTGTTTCCTAAAAATAAAAGAGGATCGATAATTTTTTTGTCTTATTCTATTGTGTGTGTTTGTGAGTGTGTGTGTGCTTTAGTTGGACAAATGAATAAAAGAAGAAATTTGCACTGGGTTCTAACCGTGAAACACTGATAAGTGATGGAGTGACCCAGCTGCGTGAGCGGATTTGAAAAATTGCACCATTTTTTTTATCATTCTATGAAAGCACGCAGATCAAATTTTTTGGAACTGTGGCAAGCTTTTCACATTTTTTTCTCGAATCATCTCAGACAGAAAGCGCTCTGTCCCTGTGAAAATGTTGGGTGAACTCTAGAGAACAGGGGATATCACTTCCAATTCAGTGTATTAAAATGTATCGCTTCAAAATTTTGGAACACTTTTAGTTTTATAATTTTTGTTTTTTCTGGAATTTACTGCCGCACATCGTAAATTTCAGTTTTGTGAATGATTCAAAATTTTGAATATGAAGATCCTTTAATGAAGGGCCATTTTTGGAATTGAGCTTGCTTTCTTCTAATTTTTTGGGGTTTTAATTTTTTTTCCAAAATGCGCAAACATTTAGATTGCTTGATTTATGAAGTGGTTTCTACAATTTTGGTCAATTTTAACTCTGGTTGTTAGTTTCCGGAGATCCTATTTTAATTTTACTATTTTTTCTCAGATTTAAAAAAGTGCCTGTAACATTTAATGATCATTTTGTGGTCTTTTCGATATGCTCGGCTATTAAAATTTAGAGTGTTTAGTTGATTTTTAGTCGGAAAGCATGAATCCAAATTTTTTGGCTTGAATGTCAAATTAGAGAACACTGCGGTGGCAAAAAACACAAGAAACACTCGAAAAAATTTTTTGACAAGTATTTCTGACTACTGTACAAAGCGAAAAATGAACATAGTTTCAACGCAACGACAAAACCCGAAAAGTTATGAAGAGAGGATGTTCAATTTTTTCTCAATTCTCAACAAAAAAATTCGGACTTAGTTGTATTTTAATGCGCGGCGTTAAGTTAGTGTACTGAAATTTTTTATTGAGCAGAGAAAAATTAAGGTTGTAGTTTACTTTGTTAGAACAGCACTTGGAAACCTGAAAAATCAATTACTTTCAGTGCTATTGCTACGATAGTGACAGCGGATCAACATGCAGCCTGCCAAAATGCCTGCTATGGTTCTTCCGGTGATATATATATTACCGGAAGAAAGATGTATTGCGTCAAAGAAAGATGTGAGCGTGAAATGCAACATATTGAGTGAATTATACAGTCGTCATCTCAGCAGATTATCAAAATGGCACCAATATCTAGTGTATACACAACTATCATCACTGCACAACTTTTTCGAATCTCTAGGCGGTCTCTAGGAATATGCTCTTGAATTATCTCAGAAGTAAAAACGCACCATTTGAGATTACTCGTTAAACTAAAGTAAAAGTTGGTGAATAGCAATTTCGAGAATTTATATCAAAATAAATTGTTTTGGTTTTTAAGATACTTCTGCGGTCAATAGTTTTCGTGTTTCGCATGAACTTAATGGCACGCCTTGTGAAACGTAGTTTTCTTAAAGTATCTGTTAAACATTTTCAAAAAATATATTTGAATCTTTTCATGAAAAGTATTGAAATTTCGACAAAACTGCAACTACGTTGATCCTAGATAACAATATCTCTGTGTTAATGCATCGTTGTTGATACCGCTATTCTTTTATCTGCAGTTTTCTCATAGTTTTAGTAGTTTGCTCCTTCCTATTCAAAACAGAATCAGGTTGCAAATGACAAATAGGAAACGTTTTTTGTCACTACAATCAGTTCAGCTTTAAAAATTGTTCTTCTGATTGCGTTTTCAATAAAAAAAGGAACGGTCTAAAGATTCTGTGTTTGAGCCGCGAAGAGAGTAGCTTATCAATCTTTATGGTTAAAAACACTAAACATCATTTGAGCACCAAAGTAAAAGTGTAGTTGCTTAATTTAAATTCAATTGTTCATCGGGATAGAACTCTTTGACGTTTGATTAAAAAAACCTGTCAGATTGTATAATTTTCCTTTTTCAAACACGTCGGTTATTTTACTTCCGTGTTCATGAAATATCTCCAACTACGTTTCTGCGTCTGTTAAAAATTATATTTGTTTCGATTACCAAAAAATTATAAAAATAGACGAATTACCCATGATTCCTGATAATTTTTAATTAAATTTTCAAATAATTTCTGAAAATAATTCGAAATATTAATTGCAAAAGTACTTCAATCAATATTCTTTAGAACTTCCAAAGAGTTTTATGCATATAAATATATATATATATATATATATATATATATATATATATATATACATATATATATATATATATATTTATGCAAATATATTATGCATATACAAAGATGACTCTAGAGATATAGGCTTTAAGTACTTCCATTGAGATTTTAGAATTGTTTTACGTACAGTTTTTCTGACAGTTCCTTTTTTTGTATCTTTTCTTGACTCTTTAGCTACACCAAGATTTCTCTCAGCAGCTGTTTTGATTCTCCTCCTTTGGCATTATGGATAGGTTTTAGATGCTCAATACACTGATACCAAAAGTATCTACAATTTGGGACCTAATACTTTTTTCTCTTAACTAGAAAAAAAATATATTTTTCTCTGTTTGGATTAAAATATTCAAATTGTTTGATGGTCAGCTCAAGGATTCTTTTAGTCTTCTCTTCAAAACATTGGAGTGTCTTTTAGGATTTGTCAAGCTATTTTTAATTTATTATTTTCTCTTTTTTACTAATTTGATTACGCGCCAAAGCTTCACTCAGACACAATCATTATTATATTAATATCATTTTTTGCCACATTCAAGAGCCAACTTTTGCATTCAATTATACGATTCTCAATTGCGAATGTGAACTATCATTTAATTTCAGCAGTGGTCAATCACTGAACTATACTTATGAATGAAACCTTTCAAAAAAGGGGAAAAAATTCAAATCCAGATCAGTTTTTAGTGAAACTTTTTGTCTCAGTGGCAATCGACAACTTCTCAAGCCCAAAGCGAAGCACAGTCGCTGGATAACTTTGATAGTGCGATAATTATTGCGTAATCTTGTTACGTTTACAACAGTTGAAAAGTTTGCACCACTCTTAAAGCGATTAGACTATAGATTTCTACTGTTTTTTTCTCGCCAGCCTTAACACCGGCCAGAAAATATTGACGGAAAAGGATAATTAAATAGGGTGCTGAATCTAGCCACTGCTTCAGATGTTTTTAATATTTGTCAGAAACTAAAAAGTTATTTCATCGATGTCATGCAACTGTTGTCGCTACAAGAGTTGATTATTTCGGTGATTCAATATTAGGAGCAGTTGAGCGCAATTGCAGACAGTCTCATGTCAAAAAAGACATATGAAAAGCACATTTTGGTTTCATTTTTAGAGTTTACTTCATGACACGTTTATAATGAGCTCTGAAAGAACCCAAGGTCAAAAGTTAGCATCGATTATATTAGTCCTGTGGTCTTTTTTATGCTTGACCGATCGTAAATCTGATCATTTTTTCACTTTTCGTCTTCGAGAATTAGATAAACAGGTAACGTTCGGAGGACTTTAAGTTTTCTTAGAGCCTTTCGGCCCAATATACTCTAAAAATCTAAAAATTCAGTTTATCGAGACTGTTTTAGAGACATAATCAAAGTGCGAAGAGCGGTTCCTAGAGTTTGACACCCCATCATCAATATCAACACTCCCCCCATCATCCCTCTCATCCCACTCCTTATTTCGTGATCGAACCCCCCCCCACTGGTGCCCCCTTCCACTATGCACCCCCCACCCCGCTCACCCCACGTCACCTCAATTATGCTAAGGATATCCTCCCTAAGCCGCAGCTAGCTACTAACGAAGCCAACCGCTCGCCAGTCGATTGAAAGCAATTCGCCCAACGAATTATCTGATTGTTTGGTTACCTTTACTTTTAATTGAACTTTCAATGCTCCAATATTGAATCCGATAAAATTCTACCTAAAGTTGAGGATTTTTATGACTTCAATATTGGCGAAATTTTCATCATAGTTTGTTTTCATTGGTTTTTGTGTCTTCCTGCTTTTTTCAATAATGAGAGCCTTCATTTGGTTTCTAATGAGCCAATAATTAATTTTTGTTTTGTTTTCAGTTGATAGACTGAAGTCTATATATCTGTGGTTTACTATATATGTGGCTAATAAAGTGCTGGCTAATTGGTCAATTTTAATCTTTCATTGTTTTTTCTTGTTACCTAATCACTAATTATTAGCAATGGCAGGTGTCTTCGATTTTTCTATGAAAAGATACTTGAAACCGTTTACCAGTTTTTGTTAAGGGCTAATGGTTCTCGAAACTTTGACGATGTTTTTTGCTAGTTTTTAGTGAGTTTCGTGAGTTTTGCAAGCATTATGCATTTTTGTTCTCATTTGTTGTGCATTTTTGCCCTCTTCGCATTTAATCTATTTAATGACAAGCAACATCGGGTCTATAATCAGTCGCAATAGGTCTTACCTATTTTATGTCAGAGCTTTTAAAAAATTCGCTTTTTGTTTTTATAAAATTTTAGTTAGCCTTCTGTGGCAGTGGTGAAACTTCATCCTTTTAAACTTTGTAGTTTGCAGCTAATAAGTCTTTCTAATAGTTTTATGGCTAGACCTACTTTTTTCTGAACACTTGCAGCAAAACTCTTGTTAGATTGTTGATTTTGATGTCAAAACGAGAAGAAACATTTGTCTTGTTAAATTACTTCTGTTCTGACATTTTTGTGTTTGTGGGTTCATGTGAGCTTTTACTCTCAAAGTTTCAATCTAGTTTTGTAGTAATAGTGATAGTCAGGTTGTTATATTTTTAATAGCCGCCCTCATCTTCTCAGCCGGCTATTATAGCGCTCCTATTTTTTTACAATCCAAGAATTGGATTGTATTGGTGCTCTGTCTTTTTTTTTATTTTTGTAAGATGTTTTCACGCCTGTTTTCATGACTTTGAGCTTTCAAAACGGGATAAACAGTTAGGGGTCAACGGGCATCAAGTTTCATTAGAGCCCCGCGTTTAGTAGTCAGCGTTTAGTACTCAAGTACTCAGCGTGGTGAAGCTACTGGGAAGGCCGTAATTCAAGGTTAAAAGGTCATTTTTGGGAGTTTTTGAGCCTAAAATAATGAAAATTTTAGCACTTTTTCGTCATTTTTTGGATTTTTTGTAAGTTTTTTTGTTAGTTTTGGGTTTATTAAAGTTGATAGAGGTCCTTTGCATGACGTAGTTGCTTTTTACGGCCACTTTAAGCGCTATATCTATTGCTACTCCAAACATAAACACGGTAATTTATACTAATTTTTTCAATTTGTTTAAAAATGTTTGCCCTTTTTGGAGTTGTTTCAGACTTTGATGTCAAAAAAGCTCCTCTGGGGTTTAATAATAGGTTATTGCATAGTTTCTAGTGGTAATGAAGTGGTTTTAAACATTTTAACTTCATGAATTTTACCAATATTTTTAAATCAATTTTGGTTTTTTTTTTCAGATTTTGTGACATTTATTGTCATTATTCAAGTTTTCCAGCCCCAGGGGGCAAGAAGCCTCATCTAGGGTTTGCTTACAGTTAACTGAAAATGTTTTTGGCCAGGGAATGGTATTCAACATTTCAATATCTTTTACCAATTTTTTGATAAAGTTGCAATTTTTTTCTTTAAATTTTTGAAATTTTTATTCAGTGGCCAGGGAACCTGCTATAGGGTTTGCTAGTATGTTACTACATAGTTTCTAGGGGCAATAAAATATTTTCCGATTTTTTAATTTTGCAATTGTAGTGAATTTTTTAAATAAAGCTTGCAATTTAAAATTTTTGATTGTTTTCAAATTTTTCGAATTTTGTTTGTCATTCTCTGAGTTTAACTATCTTTCCTGGCCAACGAAACTTTTTAAATGTTGTAGACGGTATACAAAACAGAACTCCAGAATAAAAAAAAGATGTTTGACCTTTTTAATAGCCCTATTCTTGGAAATTTTCTTTAAATTTTCTCTTCTCAGTTTCTTGATGCATTTGTCATATTTGTTCAGTTTATCTACTTTTAGTGGCAGATTCATCTCTTTCAAGGTTTTTGCGTGAGTTATTGAGTATTTTGAAATGAGTCATATATGGCCTTCATGTTAAAAGCTTCAAGGGTTTTAGCAATGATCGTTTTTTTGGTTAGTTTGTTTGATTCTTTTAGTTTCTCAACTTTTGAGATTTTGTCTTGTTGGCTGGGATTGTTCAATTGATCTGCTGGTCAGGTTCATTAGGTCTGTCTTTCATTCAATTACTTGGATTGTATTTCAGGACTTGTACTGCTATGTTTTTTTTACTTCGTCGAATAAAAAAATGTTTCGCTTTACCTCATTTTGCCGCCTTTTCAACATTTTGCGTGAAATCTTTTTGACTACTCTAGGCTAGTTTCTCTCTTCTCTCATTCTGCTAAAAGTGATTTTGAACATCAGTTGCTCAGCAAAGCAATTCAAAATGAACAGTCAGTATAAAAAATTGAAGTCAGAAATAGAAACGGGATAAACCCATAAAGCCCAATTTTAGATGCCCGCTATTTGAACGTCGGTCCTATAAGTATTAGTTACCTCTCTCTAATGCTGATTGTTATTGATAGTAGCCCCTGTAGCCTCTCTCTAAGAAACAGAAGTATGTTCAACTACGAAATGCCATCAAAATAAATCGGACTTAAAAAAATGTTTTTGTACGAAAATCTTTTTTTTTTCAATATCTTCTGTTATTTCAATCCCAGTCATGCTTATTGGAATCAACGGCGGCTATTTTCCGGCAATCTGCCGGGTATGTTTCAATTTTTTGGATTGCAGATTAGGACTTTGATTTTCATTTCTACAATTTAGAGACTGAAATATATCTATTCTAATAAAACTGCAGTCCAATTTTGAACACTTTCTGACACTTCGAAGAACATTAGGCTGTTGTCAATTTTTCTTTCCATTTTTCGTGACTGATTCAATCCCAAAGTCGGTCAGGGGGATCAAAGGCGGCTATTTTTTTAGAAGTCGGCTGGCTAAAATAAAGTAAATTAAACTATACCCCCCCCCCCCCCCCCCCCCTCCAACTCAGTCACACACCCGCTCACACTGGGGCCATAAATTAGATAGTTTTTTTTACCTACACAAACACTCGCCGAAGAAAGCAATAAAAAACCCCTTTCTCAAGCCTTTCGTTGACATTACTCAGCAATGTTTTTTCACACCAACATTTTTATCATTTTACTTTTAATTTTGAAATATGTTAATGGATTCTAGGTATGAACCAGGATGAGCTGGACTTTCTGGCAGACATCACGACAGAAGTTACAGTCCGAGCCGGCTGCATTCATTTGGGCTACCAGAGACAAAAGGGGGATTTTGCATATCGCTCTGTCATCTTTGGGCAACCATTCAGCCCCCTTTGGCTACCCAAAAACCCTAAGAAGGGTGGAGCATGCTTGAAAGCAACACGTGAAATTGAATCGGCTTTAGAGACTTGTGACAAAGATGAGAAGTTAAACTTTGTTTGCGCTGTTTACGATCAGATTCCATTTGAGACCAGAGGTTAGTTGTCAGTACGAGGCAGTCCTTGAATATAATTGGAATTAATTAAAAAACGCGCGCTCTAGAATGAACCAATGGGAGCAAAGCTTGTACGAAACGAACTTGCGATAATCCTGCAAGTTAGCAATCCGATATGCAAAATCTTACATTCTTACAAGTTAAGCATTTAACTTGCAAGGCCTTACAAGTTTAACCTCCAACTTGTAAGTTCTTAAAAGCTAACCCTCTTTTGTTAAAAAAAAAACCTGTGAGATCTTATAAGATGACAATCTTGTTTCGGGTAAACTCCCTCTGTATAATCTGGTTAAAATCATTCCACTTTTTTCTAAAGTTTGTTAAAAGTTAGTGGGTTATAGAGTTTTAACATAAAGTTATAAGATTATTAGAGCCTCCTCAGCTGCTATTACTCCTACATGAACTACGAACGTTTAATGTGACTCACGCGTTTAACACAAAAGAAGCCGAAAAATTGTTTTGTTCATCATCATACAAATAACTATCTAAAAAGTTGTTACAAAAACGCTACTGATCCCGAGACGAGATGTCAACGCCGTTGCAGAAATTATTATTGTAAGAATTGAGCTGAATGCGCTGAAATTATGTCAGAAATGCGCTGAATGCGCTGAAATACGCTGAAACTTAGAAAACTTTTCAAGACTTCAGCGCATCTTCAGCGCTTTTCTTACATAATTTCAGCACATTTAAAGCACATTTCGTGCATAAGTTTCTGCACTTCAGAGCATATCTTACAAAGTCTCAGCGCAAATTCAGCGCATCCGTAACAAAATTCAGCATTTTTGAGAAAACATAGAAACAAAAAAATTCAGCGCATTTCTTACAAAGTTTAATCGCAAATGGAGCGCATCCGTAGAAAAATTTCAGCACTTTTGAGAAAACATAGAAACAAAAAAAATCAGCGCATTTCTTACAAAGCTTAAGCTCAAATTCAGCGCATCCGTAAAAAATTTTCAGCGCTTTTGAGAAAACATTGAAACAAAAAAATTCAGCGCATTTCTTACAAAGATTAAGCGCAAATTCAGCACATCCGTAGAAAAAGTTCAGCGCATCCTTAATAATCTGACTGATGTAATTGGTTAAAATGGGATACCCCATTTTCTCATTACAAATTCTTTCTATGTGATTTTTTACTCTTAAAATTTCTTCTTGCGAGGTACCAATCCAATAAACTTAAATAGCCGGCAAAATAATATTTTTAATTTTATATTTCAGACTGCGAAAAACAACCCTGAAGCGTTTTGCTCACTAGGAGTTAGAGTAACTTGAAATTTATCTCTTTTTGGATAAGTTCATTTACAAAATGATTGAGATAAAATTAAATAAGGGACAACGTTCATGAATTGTGCTCATAAAACTCATTTTCCAAGAAGTAGCCTGATTGAGCCCGTTACCTATCTTTTTTTCTCAATTTCCTCATCAATTTCAACTCATATAGCTCAATTTTTCGGGTTTAGCTCTTTCAGCACAATTGCTAAATTTTATTAAGCTGAGGACGTTTTTTTCAATTAGAAGAGTAAAATATTTAAGTTTTGTTTCGAATTTTCCATCGAATATTAACAGGTAAAATATTCTACTACTATTTTAGCCCCTCTACTTAACCTCATGAACGTGACTTTATGTTGAATGATAACTTTTTTATATAAATCCTATTATGCTTCACTCAGAAATTGAATTTTTGTAAAGCACAGAGCTATAGTTTTGGCATTTGTTGTTTTTTTTTGTTTTCTCATTGCCAAAATTTCAGAAACTCATGAGTCTGGAACCTCGTTCCAGGCTGAAATCAATCAGAGCCAAAAATTGTAAACAAAAACTTAGAGACGCAGATTTTTCCATGAACGCATTGAAAAAGACAAAGAACAGACAGTTTTCAGAAAACTTAATTTTCTGGGCAGCGCGTTCTCCGTGAATGTAGAATGAAGTGAGCGTCTAAATATATTAACAGAATCTGTAAATGTTTTTGGAGCTTTGTTTGCAACTTGCTTATATAGGAGAAGTAGAAATTTGGTCACTCCAATCATCTTTATCATTCTACTTTTATTTTTAAATATGTTAATCGATTCTAGGTATGAACAAGGATGAGCTCGACTTTCTGGCAGACATCACGACAGAAGTGACAGTCCGAGCCAGTTGCTTTCATTTGGGATACCAGAGACAAAAGGGGGATTTTGCATATCGCTCTGTCATCTTTGGGCAACCATTCAGCCCCCTTTGGCTACCCAAAAACCCTAAAAAGGATGGAGCTTGCTTGAAAGCAACACGTGAAATTGAATCGGCTTTAGAGACGTGTGACAAAGATGAGAAGCTAAACTTTGTCTGCGCTGTTTACGATCAGATTCCTTTTGAGACCAGAGGTTAGTTTTCAGTACGAGGCAGTCCTTGAATATAATTGGAAATAATTAAAAAACGCGCGCTCTAGAATGAACCAATGGGAGCAAAGCTTGTACGAAACGAACTTGCGATAATCCTGCAAGTTAGCAATCCGATATGCAAAATCTTACATTCTTACAAGTTAAGCATTTAACTTGCAAGGCCTTACAAGTTTAACCTCCAACTTGTAAGTTCTTAAAAGCTAACCCTCTTTTGTTAAAAAAAACCTGTGAGATCTTATAAGATGACAATCTTGTTTCGGTTAAACTCCCTCTGTAGAATCTGGTTAAAATCATTCCACTTTTTTCTAAAGTTTGTTAAAAGTTAGTGGGTTATAGAGTTTTAACATAAAGTTATAAGATTATTAGAGCCTCCTCAGCTGCTATTACTCCTACATGAACTACGAACGTTTAATGTGACTCACGCGTTTAACACAAAAGAAGCCGAAAAATTGTTTTGTTCATCATCATACAAATAACTATCTGAAAAGTTGTTACAAAAACGCTACTGATCCCGGGACGAGATGTCAACGCCGTTGCAGAAATTATTATTGTAGGAAATGAGCTGAATGCGCTGAAATTATGTCAGAAATGCGCTGAATGCGCTGAAATACGCAGAAACTTAGAAAACTTTTCAAGACTTCAGCGCATCTTCAGCGCTTTTCTTACATAATTTCAGCACATTTAAAGCACATTTCGTGCATAAGTTTCTGCACTTCAGAGCATATCTTGCAAAGTCTCAGCGCAAATTCAGCGCATCCGTAACAAAATTCAGCATTTTTGAGAAAACATAGAAACAAAAAAATTCAGCGCATTTCTTACAAAGTTTAATCAAAAACGGAGCGCATCCGTAGAAAAATTTCAGCACTTTTGAGAAAACATAGAAACAAAAAAAATCAGCGCATTTCTTACAAAGCTTAAGCGCAAATTCAGCGCATCCGTAAAAAATTTTCAGCGCTTTTGAGAAAACATTGAAACAAAAAAATTCAGCGCATTTCTTTCAAAGATTAAGCGCAAATTCAGCACATCCGTAGAAAAAGTTCAGCGCATCCCGAATAATCTGACTGATGTAATTGGTTAAAATGGGATACCCCATTTTCTCATTACAAATTCTTTCTATGTGATTTTTTACTCTTAAAATTTCTTCTTGCGAGGTACCAATCCAATAAACTTAAATAGCCGGCAAAATCATATTTTTAATTTTATATTTCAGACTGCGAAAAACAACCCTGAAGCGTTTTGCTCACTAGGAGTTAGAGTAACTTGAAATTTATCTCTTTTTGGATAAGTTCATTTACAAAATGATTGAGATAAAATTAAATAAGGGACAACGTTCATGAATTGTGCTCATAAAACTCATTTTCCAAGAAGTAGCCTGATTGAGCCCGTTACCTATCTTTTTTTCTCAATTTCCTCATCAATTTCAACTCATATAGCTCAATTCTTCGGGTTTAGCTCTTTCAGCACAATGGCTAAATTTTATTAAGCTGAGGACGTTTTTTCAATTAGAAGAGTAACACATTTAAGTTTTGTTTCGAATTTTCCATCGAATATTAACAGGTAAAATATTCTACTACTATTTTAGCCCCTCTACTTAACCTCATGAACGTGATTTCATGTTGAATGATAACTTTTTTATATAAATCCTATTATGTTTCACTCAGAAATTGAATTTTTGTAAAGCACAGAGCTATAGTTTTCGCATTGCCAAAATTTCAGGAACTCATGAGTCTGGAACCTCGTTCCAGGCTGAAATCAATCAGAGCCAAAAATTGTAAACAAAAACTTAGAGACGCAGATTTTTCCATGAACGCATTGAAAAAGACAAAGAACAGACAGTTTTCAGAAAACTTAATTTTCTGGGCAGCGCGTTCTCCGTGAATGTAGAATGAAGTGAGCGTCTAAATATATTAACAGAATCTGTAAATGTTTTTGGAGCTTTGTTTGCAACTTGCTTAAATAGGAGAAGTAGAAATTTGGTAGAAGAAAATGAATGATAAAAAACTGTTCATTTTAATAACACAGACGAGCCGTAGGGCAGCCGCAAGAACTCTTGAAAATTTAGTTAAACAATTTTTCAGGGGAATTTTTTTTTGTCTGGATCGGTCTGATACTTTTCATATATATTTCGGGACGGTCTTTCCCTGGACGAGGTGTCAACGCCTCTAGGTTCAATCAGTGATGAAAGCACTTGAAGAATGCTATGGTGGAATTAGAGTATAACATCTAGAATGTTGAATCTATTAGTTTTATTGGCAGCTGATATGATTACCGATACTGTTAGAGCAACTTAGAAGAAAAATTTTTTGTGCGAGCTAAGTGCCTTATTTCTTGGCATACTTATGTACTAAATATTTGACAACAATAATTTATTGAGTTTTTATGCAATTATTTTGACAGTAACTATGTGAACAGAGATTGAGAATTATAGAGTTTACATCCAGAAGAGTTCAAATAGTTTTAGTTATACAATTTTATCAAATCGAACGAGGGAATACTTGAAAGGTTCTATACTTTGGAGGCTTTGCTTCAGATAATTAAATTCTTTTGGAAGAATGGCTGTTTTAAGCGTTGAATTCAAAAAGTTGTTACAAAAACGCTCCTGATCCCGAGACGAGATGTCAACGCCTTTGCAGAAATTATTATTGTAAAAATTGAGCTGAATGCGCTGAAATTATGTCAGAAATGCGCTGAATGCGCTGAAATACGCTGAAACTTTGAAAACTTTTCAAGACTTCAGCGCATCTTCAGCGCTTTTCTTACATAATTTCAGCACATTTAAAGCACATTTCGTGCATAAGTTTCTGCACTTCAGAGCATATCTTACAAAGTCTCAGCGCAAATTCAGCGCATCCGTAACAAAATTCAGCATTTTTGAGAAAACATAGAAACAAAAAAATTCAGCGCATTTCTTACAAAGTTTAATCGCAAATGGAGCGCATCATTAGAAAAATTTCAGCACTTTTGAGAAACCATAGAAACAAAAAAAATCAGCGCATTTCTTACAAAGCTTAAGCTCAAATTCAGCGCCTCCGTAAAGAATTTTCAGCGCTTTTGAGAAAACATTGAAACAAAAAAATTCAGCGCATTTCTTACAAAGATTAAGCGCAAATTCAGCACATCCGTACAAAAAGTTCAGCGCATCCCGAATAATCTGACTGATGTAATTGGTTAAAATGGGATACCCCATTTTCTCATTACAAATTCTTTCTATGTGATTTTTTACTCTTAAAATTTCTTCTTGCGAGGTACCAATCCAATAAACTTAAATAGCCGGCAAAATCATATTTCTAATTTTATATTTCAGACTGCGAAAAACAACCCTGAAGCGTTTTGCTCACTAGGAATAAGAGTAACTTGAATTTTATCTCTTTTTGGATAAGTTCATTTACAAAACGATTGAGATAAAATTAAATAAGGGACAACGTTCATGAATTGTGCTCATAAAACTAATTTTCCAAGAAGTAGCCTGGTTGAGTAGCCAGTTACCTATGTTTTTTTCTCAATTTCCTCACCAATTTCAACTCATATAGCTCAATTCTTCGGGTTTAGCTCTTTCAGCACAATTGCTAAATTTTATTAAGCTGAGGACGTTTTTTCAATTAGAAGAGTAAAACATTTAAGTTTTGTTTCGAATTTTCCATCGAATATTAACAGGTGAAATATTCTACTACTATTTTAGCCCCTCTACTTAACCTCATGAACGTGATTTTATGTTGAATGATAACTTTTTTATATAAATCCTATTATGTTTCACTCAGAAATTGAATTTTTGTAAAGCAAAGAGCTATAGTTTTCGCATTGCCAAAATTTCAGGAACTCATGAGTCTGGAACCTCGTTCCAGGCTGAAATCAATCAGAGCCAAAAATTGTAAACAAAAACTTAGAGACGCAGATTTTTCCATGAACGCATTGAAAAAGACAAGGAACAGACAGTTTTCAGAAAACTTAATTTTCTGGGCAGCGCGTTCTCCGTGAATGTAGAATGAAGTGAGCGTCTAAATATATTAACAGAATCTGTAAATGTTTTTTGAGCTTTGTTTGCAACTTGCTTATATAGGAGAAGTAGAAATTTGGTAGAAGAAAATGAGCGATAAAAAACTGTTCATTTTAATAACACAGCCGAGCCGTAGGGCAGCCGCAAGAACTCTTGAAAATTTAGTTAAACAATTTTTCAGGGGAATTTTTTTTTGTCTGGATCGGTCTGATACTTTTCATATATATTTCGGGACGGTCCTTCCCGGGACGAGGTGTGAACGCCTCTAGGTTCAATCAGTGATGAAAGCACTTGAAGAATGCTATGGTGGAATTAGCTAATAGTTTTATTGGCAGCTGATATGATTACCGATACTGTTAGAGCAACTTAGAAGAAAAATTTTTTGTGCGAGCTAAGTGCCTTATTTCTTGGCATACTTATGTACTAAATATTTGACAACAATAATTTATTGAGTTTTTATGCAATTATTTTGACAGTAACTATGTGAACAGAGATTGAGAATTATAGAGTTTACATCCAGAAGAGTTCAAATAGTTTTAGTTATACAATTTTATCAAATCGAACGAGGGAATACTTGAAAGGTTCTATACTTTGGAGGCTTTGCTTCAGATAATTAAATTCTTTTGGAAGAATGGCTGTTTTAAGCGTTGAATTCAAAAAGTTGTTACAAAAACGCTACTGATCCCGAGACGAGATGTCAACGCCGTTGCAGAAATTATTATTGTAAGAATTGAGCTGAATGCGCTGAAATTATGTCAGAAATGCGCTGAATGCGCTGAAATACGCTGAAACTTAGAAAACTTTTCAAGACTTCAGCGCATCTTCAGCGCTTTTCTTACATAATTTCAGCACATTTAAAGCACATTTCGTGCATAAGTTTCTGCACTTCAGAGCATATCTTACAAAGTCTCAGCGCAAATTCAGCGCATCCGTAACAAAATTCAGCATTTTTGAGAAAACATAGAAACAAAAAAATTCAGCGCATTTCTTACAAAGTTTAATCGCAAATGGAGCGCATCCGTAGAAAAATTTCAGCACTTTTGAGAAAACATAGAAACAAAAAAAATCAGCGCATTTCTTACAAAGCTTAAGCGCAAATTCAGCGCATCCGTAAAAAATTTTCAGCGCTTTTGAGAAAACATTGAAACAAATAATTCAGCGCATTTCTTACAATGATTAAGCGCAAATTCAGCACATCCGTAGAAAAAGTTCAGCGCATCCCGAATAATCTGACTGATGTAATTGGTTAAAATGGGATACCCCATTTTCTCATTACAAATTCTTTCTGTGTGATTTTTTACTCTTAAAATTTCTTCTTGCGAGGTACCAATCCAATAAACTTAAATAGCCGGCAAAATCATATTTTTAATTTTATATTTCAGACTGCGAAAAACAACCCTGAAGCGTTTTGCTCACTAGGAGTTAGAGTAACTTGAAATTTATCTCTTTTTGGATAAGTTCATTTACAAAATGATTGAGATAAAATTAAATAAGGGACAACGTTCATGAATTGTGCTCATAAAACTAATTTTCCAAGAAGTAGCCTGATTGAGTAGCCAGTTACCTAAGTTTTCTTCTCAATTTCCTCACCAATTTCAACTCATATAGCTCAATTCTTCGGGTTTAGCTCTTTCAGCACAATTGCTAAATTTTATTAAGCTGAGGACGTTTTTTCAATTAGAAGAGTAAAACATTTAAGTTTTGTTTCGAATTTTCCATCGAATATTAACAGGTGAAATATTCTACTACTCTTTTAGCCCCTCTACTTAACCTCATGAACGTGATTTCATGTTGAATGATAACTTTTTTATATAAATCCTATTATGTTTCACTCAGAAATTGAATTTTTGTAAAGCACAGAGCTATAGTTTTCGCATTGCCAAAATTTCAGGAACTCATGAGTCTGGAACCTCGTTCCAGGCTGAAATCAATCAGAGCCAAAAATTGTAAACAAAAACTTAGAGACGCAGATTTTTCCATGAACGCATTGAAAAAGACAAAGAACAGACAGTTTTCAGAAAACTTAATTTTCTGGGCAGCGCGTTCTCCGTGAATGTAGAATGAAGTGAGCGTCTAAATATATTAACAGAATCTGTAAATGTTTTTGGAGCTTTGTTTGCAACTTGCTTAAATAGGAGAAGTAGAAATTTGGTAGAAGAAAATGAATGATAAAAAACTGTTCATTTTAATAACACAGACGAGCCGTAGGGCAGCCGCAAGAACTCTTGAAAATTTAGTTAAACAATTTTTCAGGGGAATTTTTTTTTGTCTGGATCGGTCGGATACTTTTCATTTATATTTCGGGACGGTCTTTCCCGGGACGAGGTGTCAACGCCTCTAGGTTCAATCAGTGATGAAAGCACTTGAAGAATGCTATGGTGGAATTAGAGTATAACATCTAGAATGTTGAATCTATTAGTTTTATTGGCAGCTGATATGATTACCGATACTGTCATAGCAACTTATAAGAAAAATTTTTTGTGCGAGCTAAGTGCCTTATTTCTTGGCATACTTATGTACTAAATATTTGACAACAATACTTTATTGAGTTTTTTATGCAATTATTTTGACAGTAACTATGTGAACAGAGATTGAGAATTATAGAGTTTACATCCAGAAGAGTTCAAATAGTTTTAGTTATACAATATTATCAAATCGAACGAGGGAATACTTGAAAGGTTCCATATTTTGGAGGCTTTGCTTCAGATAATTAAATTCTTTTGGAAGAATGGCTGTTTTAAGCGTTGAATTCAGTAAAAACGGTGACAAAAGTTCTTCTTTAAAGTCTCAAACTCTCAGAAAAATTTACATTTTAATTCACCGCGAATCTTAATTATTTTCTGTGAAACCTCGACCCGAAAGTTTTGTTACCGAAGACGGTCTAATCATAGGTTTATTAATAGCCGCCGTCAGCCTCTCAAACGGCTATTATTTAGGCGCTCTCCTTTTTTTTGTTTCAAGATAATCATAAATTAGTGGAGACACGTTTTGTCTGATGAGCAGTTGGATGGCTTTGAAATGGATTTCCAATTGGAATTTTTTCCGGAATTCTACTGCTATATTTTACAATTCAAAGAACTTGAATTGTATTGGGGCGCTGTCTTTTTTTAAGATCTGTTTACACATTTCATGATTTTGAAGTCAAATCGCAGTAGTGATTTTGGTCACGCCGAAACAGGAAGTGGAGCGAAAAAGCAAGTGGTTTCGCGGCGTGCAATTGTTTGCTCTAATTTTATAGTGGAGTGAGAAAACGATGTTTGAACAAAAATTCGCTTTCCCGCTAGTAGTAGTTTGTTAACATGCGGCAATTTCACTTTGATTTTTACTGGTTTTTTTTGGATTGGTATTTTCTTAACCGTTTTTCCCAATCCATTCATTGTTGATTCTAGGCCTAGCTTTTTATTGAACCAAAGTTCAATTTATTGCGATTGGTTTTTTGCTCGCATGCGGCATTATAACATTGACTTTTTGACTTTTTTAAAAAATTTTTGGATCTGATTTTTTTGTTAAAAAATGGTTTTCCCAATTCACTCTTAGTCCGTCTAGGTCTAATATTTTTTCTGTAGTCAATGAAAATTCTTTGAATTGTACGCCAGGACTTGTCCTGCTATGTTCTTTAATTTGCTTTACCTTTTGATCACGTTTTTCGTCGTTTTACATAAGTCACGACTTTCAAGTTTGGCTTCTGTCTGACCTCACTCGCTGTTTCAAGTGAATGGTTTTTGAGACACTGAAAAAAATATTTAAAAATTTGGTCATATCTCTTTTTTTTAATAGCCGCCCCATCTTCTCAGACGACTATCATAGCGCTCCTAATTTTTGTTTTACAATTCAAAGAATTTGAATTGTATTGGTGCGCAGTGTTTTTTTTTATGATGTGTTCATGTTATTCAATGACTTTGATCTTTCAAAACGGGATAAACAGGTAAATCCTAGCGGGCATTAATTTTCGTTAGAGGCCCAATATGAGTTTTAGTAGTCCCTCAAGTGCTTAGAGTGGTGCAGCTGCTGGGATGGCCTTAATTTAAGGTTAAAAGGTCAATTTTATGAGTTTTTGGGCTCAAAATGATGCAATTTTTAATAAATTCTGTAATTTTTTTAGTTTTATATTTGATTAGTCTTTGGCTGAAGATTTTGATGACGGTTAAAAGTTGTTGAAAGCCTTTTGCGAGACAAAATTACTTGTTATGACCATTTTATAAGCTATATGTTTTGGTATTACAAACACAAACACGCAAATTGATACTAATTTTTGCTACTGTTTTTTTTTCCTTTCAGGGGCCAGGTAGTCTCCTATACGGTTTGATAATAGAGCATTGCATATTTTCTAGTAACAATAAATTGGTTTTCAACATTTTAATGTCTCGAGTTTTAGACTTTTTTTGATAAATTCTGCAATTTTCTGGAAGGTTTTCTGAAAATTTTGTCAATTTTTGATATTTGTCAATTTTCAAGTGCAAAGGTCCAATAAAAAGATACAATATGATTGCTAGTTTAAATGGATTTGTTTTTCAACAACTCAACCTTGCGAGTTTTAAAGATTTTCAGTTGATTTTGCGATTTTTTAATAAGTTTTTTCAAAACAATTGTGTTCTATTCAGTTTTTCTTGCCTCAGTAGCCAGGTAACTTTGATAGTATGTTATTATTTAGTTTCTCTGGGTCAATTGAATGATTTCCAACATTTTAATAGGACAATTTTCTATTTTTTGATAATCGAAATTTTTTCTAAAAGTTATTGCCTATCGATCTTTGAGCCAATGGATTTTATATGGCTTGGAATTGGGTTACTGTATAGCCTCTAGAGACACAGGAATGATTCGGAGGATATTACTATCAAGATTTTTAGCAACCTTTCATAAAAAATTGAATTGATTTCATTTTTTTAAAAATTTTTAAGTCAGCTTTGAGTTTATCGATCTTCAAGGGCAATGAATTTTTACTCAGGTCTTGCATTTATAATACTGGGCCGATATCAGAAACAAAAATTGTTTTTTTTTTAATTTTTTTTATATAAGTATATTTAAAGGGATCAAATTTTACCTTAGGGGTGAAAGTTAAAGAGTTTTAGCAATGAGTATATTTTTGTTTGTTTGATTAATAGCCGCCCTCATCTTCTCAACCGGCTTTTATAGCGCTCCTAATTCTTTTTTAATTCGTCGAACAAAAAAATGTTTCGTTTTACCTCAATTTGCCGCTTTTCCAACATTTTGCGTGAAGTCTTTTTGACTTCTCTAGCCTAGTTTCTCTCTTTTCTCATTCTGCTAAAGTGATTTTGGACAAAAGTTGCTCAGCAAAGCAATTCAAAATGAACAGTTAGTATAAAAAATTGAAGTCATAAATTGAAACGGAATAAACCCATAAAGCCCAATTTTCGATGCCCGCTATTTGAACGTCGTTCCTATAAGTCTTAATTACCATCTCTTATCCTTATTGGTATTGATAGCTGCCCCTGTAGCCTCTCTCTAAGAAACAGAAGTATGTTCAACTACGAAGTGCCATCAATATAAATAGGACTTACAAAACATTTTTGTACCATATCGTTTTTTTTCAATATTCTCTATTCTTTGTATCCCAATCAAGCTTATTGGGATCAATTGCGGCTATTTTCCGGCAATCTGCCTGGTATGTTTGCTTTAGCGGCTCAATTTTTTGATAAGATTTTGTTTGTGTTTTGGCTGTCATTGTTCAATTGAATTGCTGGTCAGGTAGAGTTCTTCTATGTTTTTCATTGAGAACTTTGAACTGTATTTCAGGACTTGTCCTGCTATGTTTTTATAATTCAAAGAATTTGAATTGTATCGGGGCGCTGTATTTTTTTTTAAGATCTGTTCACACATTTTCATGATTTTTGAAGTCAAATTGGAGTTGTGATTTTGGTCACGCCGAAACAGGAAATGGAGCGAAAAAGCGAGTGGTTTTGCGGCGTAAAATTTTTTCGCTCTAATTTTAAAGAAGAGTGAGAATACGGTGTTTGAACAAAAATTCGCTTTATCGGTAGTGGTTTTCTGTTCACATGCGGCAATTTCACTTTGATTTTTACTCTTTTTTCGATTTTTTGGATCGAATTTTTTTCTAAATGGTTTTTCCAATCCATTCATAGTCCGTTCTAGATCTAGTTTTCTGCTTAGTCAATGAAAATTCTTTGAAATGTAAGTCAGGACTTGTCGTGCTATGTTTTTTTACTTCGTCGAACAGAAGAATGTTTCGCTTTACCTCATTTTGCCGCTTTTCCAACATTTTGCGTGAAATCCTTTTGACTTCTCTAGCCTAGTTTCTCTCTTCTCTCATTCTGCTAAAACTGATTTTGAACATCAATTGCTCAGCAAGCAATTCAAAATGAACAGAGTCAGTATAAAAAATGAAGTCAGAAATAGAAACGGGATAAACCCATAAAGCCCAAATTTAGATGCCCGCTATTTGAACGTCGTTCCTATAAGTCTTAGTTACCATCTCTGATCCTTATTGGTATTGATAGCAGCCCCTGTAGTCTCTCTCTAAGAAACAGAAGTATGTTCAACTACGAAGTGCCATCAATATAAATCGGACTTACAAAATGTTTTTGTACAAAAATCTTTTTTTTTATAATATCCTCTATTTTTTCGATCCCAATAATGCTTATTGGAATCAATGGCGGCTTTTTTCCGGCAATCTGCCAGCCTGTTTTGTTTTGGGATGGGCTTTATGAGTTTTTCTGATCTGATGCAGCCTAATCTGAGGTCCCCAGGAGGAGGTCCGCGACACTAGACAATTATTTGCCAGACCAACTTGGGTCGCGAACAGGTGTCCGGAGAGATCCAACTCAATGGTCTGGAAAAAGTTCTCGTCTTCGTCTCGTCACGACCAACTTTTGGTCTGATCGGTCTGGCCAATGTCTGTCTTGGGCGGCGAACCTCATCCTAGTTCTTTTGGATTCCTAAAATTTTCGTTTCAGCCTGGCCGGAGCCCGTGAACGAGACTGAGATCTCAATACGATCCGCAGCAATTTCCAGTTTGTCTAACAAATTCAAACTGGATCTAGTTAATGTTAACTATGATGGCTCTTACGATGTGGTGAAGAAACATTTATTGGCTTATGCAATCCCATTGACTGTTTTATTTCTTGCTAATGTTATTTTGCTAGTTGTTATTCTTGTATCTGCTGTTTTTATTTTACATAATTCATCTCTTTAACATTTGTAATTAAAAAATCATATTTCCTTGTGTTTATTTTTTGGTCCCTAGATGGTAATGTACACGTTGCGTTATCACAGATCAAGTGTTAGCGATAAAAATCACTTAAAAATTACTGGAAAGTAACTTTTGCAAAAAAGTAGAGAAAAAATGTAAGAATTACAATGAAGAGCAATCACTGCTCTGGTAATCAAATAACCGTCAAAATTGTGTTTATTTCAAAGTGCGCGATCAATTTCTCCTTAATTCCTGCAAAAAATTGCCATGATATTCACAAAAATTCATAAAAATTCTGAAATTCTTTCGAATATAACAATACATAAAAAGCTCGTGACTCGATTTTCATGTATTTATAGCAAATACACTACCATAAATTAGAACGAAA
Organism: Convolutriloba macropyga; assembly: GCF_964194025.1. NCBI lineage: Eukaryota > Metazoa > Xenacoelomorpha > Acoela > Convolutidae > Convolutriloba > Convolutriloba macropyga. The sequence goes on from NC_134468.1 coordinate 10,081,182, forward strand.
AAGGCGGTTGTTTTGTTTTACAAAAGCGTGGATTAACTAGCGTCACGTTTGACGTAATTTGTACTGAATTGCACGTGCGACAAATTAACGATGTAATTAACATCAAAAAGTTGCAAATTCCTTTTTATGTATTAGTTTGTCAATTGAGTAATCAATGCACCGCCCTTGTGTAACGCTCAATATTCTAATGCGTTCAAACAATAGAACTTGAATACAAAATGAACAAGTAATCAAAATCGATCGTTTCAGCCAATTTTTCTTTTGTTTAAATGACGTTTAGCCGTCAAATGGCGTTTTGAAATGACGTTAAATGGTGAATTTTTCATAACCCTATAATTACCACAGGTTTAAAAATAAGGATCAGTATTTTTTCGATGAAATTAATTATTGTTGTATGTAGTCAGTACCCAGGTTAAGGTCCCAGACCCAACCACCCCTGCAGACTATGTCCACACTTTGGTCTCTGATTGGACCGTACGAGACCGAAATGAACTCTGACCAGACTTTCTTGTAATCCAAGGAAAAGTGTAATCTTTGTGCGACCGTACTTACTTTTGATCAGACAATGCCAGGAAAAAGCAGGCTCTGATCAGACCTTCGTGCGACCAAGTTTTTGCTCAACCCAAACTTTTTGAGCAACTTTAGTGCGACCAAGGCTCCCTTTGATCACACCCTCCTCCAGATTTTGCCCTCTTATCAGAGCATTCCTCAATGTATGTTGAGGTTACCTGGAGTTTGTATAAAATAGCACTTTTTAATCTATAGTACTCAACAAAATATTGAATAAGTTAGTATATCTTGTTAAGATTTGAACAAAACTATTTGATGAAATGGTCAACAAAAAATCATTTTCAAGTGCCTGTTGATTCGCCAAAAACAGTGGTAAACAAGTGCAGTGCACTGATACAAAATGTTCAGTTAAAACTCGTTGATGGGGAGCAAATTAAGTCTCGACTTTCGAGCCTAATCAGAGATTTTGTGTGACCCAATGACCAGACTTCCGTGCGACCATTGTCCAGACTATGTCTAGACATTCGTCTCTGAGGATATTTTTGAGCGACCAATTTCTAAATTGTCCAGACTTTGGTATCTGATGAAAGATATCATGCAACCATTGTCCAGACCATTGTCTGGACAATGGTGACCCTTGTCGCCATTGTTCGGACAATTTTGTAGACCATTTTTTATTTATAACACCTTCCAGACTATGTAATCTGGGTCGCACTATACCCCCCTATGCGCGACCCAAGTCGCTCCGGTCAGAGGTGATTTGGGTCCGAGATTTTAACTTGGGTATAGTGAAGACCTTGTACTTCAAGTTACAAGACTTGCCAAAAGACTTGATCAAGTTTCTTCAAGCACTGACCAAATCCTAATTGTAACCAATCTTGGTTTGCAGACAATCTTACAATTTCTTCTTGTGATTGCTAGAAGCCTTACTTTCTTTTTTATGGAGTTTTTTTTCTATTGCTCCAGACCTACTAAGTAGGAGAAATACATGTTTTCTATTGTGGATTTAGCAGCCCGATTCGGCTTTTTCGGGATTTTTTTGGCCGAATTACAACTGAATTTCGTTTTAAAAATTTATGGAAACGTGTGTCTGTTTTTATGCAAAACTTTTGCTTTTTCTCTAACATTCTTTCGATTTCAATTCTCGGGTGATTTTTTTAGGCTTGAAATTTTTTAGTGATTTGAATTGCGCGCATTCATGAACAAAGTCTGTTGCTAAAATAACAGACTTTTTGCTAACGGTTTACACGCAACATTCCAACATCGAGCTACCCAGACCCAAGCCATTGAACTATGAAGCCCAGGAGCAACAGAATGCCAGCTTATTCACTTAACAAAGAACACTTCAACGAAAAACTTGAGAAAACTTGACGTCACAACGACTTTGATGTAACTTGTAGATTTTCTAAACGCACCGTTTCTGAACAGCAACTTTTAGAGGCGAGTTCGTTGGCCTTGCAATTTTCTAATGCCGATTTCTTTGTTATGTTATGCATGCAATTCATAGTTTAGTTCAAGCGCAAGTCATCGTGTATGTCTCATCTTTTTGTGATCATTTCAACTGTAGGAATTTTTTGTGATTATTTCAACTGATCATTTTTGATACTGTGGGATTTTAAACCCCTATAATGAGGTCCGCAGAAACTTTCCACAGAACGTTTAGTCATTTTCGGGCTATTTTTCAGGGTATTCAGACCTTTTTTGGCAAAATCAAATTTCTTGGAAGATACAGTGCTGATCGAGGATCCGCAATGTGAATGTTTTATTATTGGGTCTGGCCTAGCAATACTGTCCTATCGCTGACCTGTCCTATAAAATTATCCAATAGGTCCAAATCAGAATACGGTTTTTTTTTTGGGGGGGGGGGTAGGGTTAATAGAGGAAACGAAGCCATTGAGGTACAAAGGGAACCCGCATTAATTAAAGGGCCTAAAGTATTGATTGATGCAATGAAGATGAGGGATCTTTTCCGTTTGTGCCCCCCAGCTTAGTGGGGGCATGTTATTTGCACCTCCCCCCCAGACACACGTGCCATGTTTTTACACGATGATTTACTATGTAATGGCACGTGCTCTGTAACTGGTGGGAGCATAACGTACTGGGGGGGGGGGGGGTCCAAACGGAAAACATCCAAGATAACTTAGAGACGTACACGACAAAAAGTGTCTGTTAACTAAATTTTTCATAAAGGTAACTGTTTGATAACTCAATTATTCTTGTAACACGTACAGTCAAAAAACCGGACATAAACAGTACATGACAAAATGAGCCTCCGACCTGATATTTGCGTACAAATCTTTTTAAATCAATCTATTAAATCATCATATCAAGATAAAAATCTAGCAAATCATAAGCAACTGTGCAAATATTTTTCGAAACGAAAGAAAGAAAGAAAGAAAGAAAGAAAGAAAGAAAAAAAGAAAGAAAGAAATTATTTCTTTGATCAAGTACCAAATAAGTAACAGCAAGTACAAAAAATAAACGTAAATATTGACTCGTACAAAATGATCAAAGTGGACAGGCAACGGGGTATTTAAACCCACACGCCCTGCTCTTAGAGAGTCTGTAAACTAGGCAATAGGACTATTTCAACAAAGAAGTTCCTATGATAACAAGAACATAGAAAAATGAAGATATGGAAGAAAAAAAAACTTAAAAAAATATTTTCGCTACATTCGACAAAATTTTACAGCAGCCTAATTAAAGCTCAAAACTCGTTAAACCTACTGGAGGCCTCCAACATTTTTCGGTTTAAAAATTTTTCTAAGTTTTTCAGAGGCAGTTTTAGCGGGAAAAATTCAAAAATTGTTGAAAAATTGCAATAACTCGGAAACTAGAAAGAATTGAGAGCTCATATTTTGTCACAAAGATCCCATTCCCAAAGTAGATGTCTGATAGCATTTATCCAAGGCGTTGTTTTTTAGGATTTTCTAGGAAAATTATTCAAAGATTTATTTCACTAAATCATCGTTATTAACGAAAAGTACTTAAGAAAACAAAAACTTATAGGAAGACTGAAACAACAGAAAGTTAATCAAATCTGCTGCGCGAGCTCTATGCACTTCGGGCCATTTTTTGTCTCTAATTTGTTCCACAATGTCATTCCAAAATTTTGTCCTGGCATCTAAATTTGGCCTTTTTTGCAATATTTTGAACAGAACTTACTTTTTTCTTGTATTTGTTTATTCTTTGTCAACTCTTTCTAAATCTGACATACAAAGCAGTTACTCTGCAAAACAATTAAAAATAATTGCAATCCAAACCAAAAAAATAAGTATTCATACAGACGAGTTAAACGCGAAATGGCCATAGAAGCATACTATTTAAGGTTAGTTTAAATTATTAATCATAACTAGCTTTAAAATATATGGTGTTAGATCTCATTTTCTTTTATTCTCAATTTCACACTGTGGTTAGTCCTACCGAGTGTCTATAATTGAATTAAATTTTGGTTTCTTTCACAAAAATAGTCATTTATAAATTATTCGGACCTTTCCCATTATAGCCCCCATTATGGCATAATTAAAATGCTTGGAGGGGGGAGGGGGCATACGTTATATGATCACTAAGCGGAGGGAGCTATAATGGGATAGACCCATTTTTTCTATATTTTTACTTTGCAGAATGATTCAAGTGAATTAATCTCAATGACTCCTTTTTAAATGCAATATATTTGTTTTTATACATCAATAACTCTCTAGTATTCAAAAACTTTATTGCCTATGTCTAAACTTATAAATGTACATATCATTGAGAAAAATAATAACAACGATGAACAGAATTTTTCCATTGGGGAAAAGAAAGGATTAATTTCATATTTCATCATGAAATGATCTATCATATGCTTTTAAACAAAATGCTTTTCAATTATGAAAAAAAATTTATCTTTTATATCATCAAAACACAATACCAGTCACAATCCTTTAAATTTTTTGTGCTAAAAACTAAGTACAGAGAAGAAAAATTCAACGTTATTAGTAGACAGATCTAACATCAACCTAAATTTACAGTTAATCTATATTAACGTCTTCATGGCGGTCTTCGGAATTTCAATTTTCGAGCATCGATCTACCTAATTTCAATTAAAGATCACAGTTTATTTTTTGCAAGCATTTTCAGTCAACTATCTGCACAAAAATTACTTTCAGAAGCAACTAGCATATTGAGCTGCAGAAAAACAAATGTAAAGAAAACCAAATGTTAAATATTAAAATTACTTTTTTCATAAAAACAGCAAAAAATGTGAAAATGAGAAATTATTACAAGTTTAGTTCTAAACTTTTTATGTGGTTTTTACAAGTTTTGCGAAGACACTCTTTAGAGCGTGTACCAAAAAGATACAATCCTTTTTCGCCCCAAGTAAACATTAAAAAATTTTTGGCAAACTTTTTTAAAGAGTTCTTCAGAAAGACAGGTGTCTTGACATCATTCAATTGTAAAAAAAGTAAAAAATATTCTTATCTAAATAAACTCGAAATTTCAATTGACAAACCTAATTTAAATAGAAAAGATCAATATTCTGCTCTGAACTTAAAATTTACTTAAAATTTTAAAAACCACTTAAAATTTACTGAAAAATGTCATAATTACGTAGAATAGCAACAGTGCTATTCTAGTAATCAAATTACCGTCAAAATTGCTTTTATTTTCAAGTTTGCGAGCAAATTCACATTTATTCCTGCAGAAAATTTGCCATGGTTTTCACAAAAATAGTCATTTATAAATTATTCGGACCTTTCCCATTATAGCCCCCATTATGGCATAATTAAAATGCTTGGAGGGGGGAGGGGGCATACGTTATATGATCACTAAGCGGAGGGAGCTATAATGGGATAGATCCATTTTTTCTATATTTTTATATTGCAGAATGATTCAAGTGAATTAATCTCAATGACTCCTTTTTAAATGCAATATATTTGTTTTTATACATCAATAACTCTCTAGTATTCAAAAACTTTATTGCCTATGTCTAAACTTATAAATGTACATATCATTGAGAAAAATAATAGCAACGATGAACAGAATTTTTCCATTGGGGAAAGAAAGGATTAACTTCATATTTCATCATGAAATGATCTATCATATGCTTTTAAACAAAATGCTTTTCAATTATGAAAAAAAATTTATCTTTTATATCATCAAAACACAATACCAGTCACAATCCTTTAAATTTTTTGTGCTAAAAACTAAGTACAGAGAAGAAAAATTCAACGTTATTAGTAGACAGATCTAACATCAACCTAAATTTACAGTTAATCTATATTAACGTCTTCATGGCGGTCTTCGGAATTTCAATTTTCGTGCATCGATCTACCTGATTTCGTTTAAAGATCACAGTTTATTTTTTGCAAGCATTTTCAGTCAACTATCTGCAAAAAAATTACTTTCAGAAGCAACTAGCATATTGAGCTGCAGAAAAACAAATGTAAAGAAAACCAAATATTAAATATTAAAATTAATTTTTTCATAAAAACAGCGAAAAATGTGAAAATGAGAAATTATTACAAGTTTAGTTCTAAAATTTTTATGTGGTTTTTACAGGTTTTGCGAAGACACTCTTTAGAGCGTGTACCAAAAAGATACAATCCTTTTTCGCCCCAAGTAAACATTAAAAAATTTTTGGCAAACTTTTTTAAAGAGTTCTTCAGAAAGACAGGTGTCTTGACATCATTCAATTGTAAAAAAAGTAAAAAATATTCTTATCTAAATAAACTCGAAATTTCAATTGACAAACCTAATTTAAATAGAAAAGATCAATATTGTGCTCTGAACTTAAACTTTACTCAAAATTTTAAAAACCACTTAAAATTTACTGAAAAATGTCAGAATTACGTAGAATAGCAACAGTGCTATTCTGGTAATCAAATTACCGTCAAAAATGCGTTTATTTTCAAGTGTGCGAGCAAATTCACATTTATTCCTGCAGAAAATTTGCCATGGTTTTCACAAAAATTGATCAAAATTCGGAAATTCTTTCGAATATACATAAAAAACTCGAGACTCGATTTTCATGTATTTATAGCATATACACTACCATAAATTAGAACGAAAAAGGCGGTTGTTTTGTTTTTACAAAGTGAATTAACGAGCGTCACGTTTGACGTAATTTGTACTGAATTGCACGTGAGACAAATTAACGATGTAAGTAGTAATATAGTAAGCTACACTCCCCGGGGGGGGGGGGGGTGAGGTCCCCCATGTATTAAGATAGGGTATAGCGTATTTTTCGGGATTTGGGACCTCCCTAACGTATTAAGATAGGGAATGAATTAGCATGTATTAAGATTAGGTATAGCGGCGTTAATGTATTAAGATTGGGTACAGCCGCCATGTATTAAGATTAGTTATAGCCGGCGACATGTATTAAGATTATGCGCCGACATGTATTAAGATTAGTAATAGCCGCCGACATGTATTAAGATTAGTAATAGCCGCCGACATGTATTAAGATTAGTAATAGCCGCCGACATGTATTAAGATTAGTAATAGCCGCCGACATGTATTAAGATTAGTAATAGCCGCCGACATGTATTGAGATTAGTTATAGCCGCGGACATGTATTGATTAGGTGTCGCCATGTATTAAGATAGGGTATAGGTTTTGTGTATGTATTTGTGCATGTACATATGCTAGTAGTATAGTCGGTGCAAATGTGGGGGGTAGGTTCGCAGACGCTCCTGATTGGCTGAAATTTTGAGGGGAAAATATCAATGTTTGTGTAGTTATTAAGTGATTACGTGAGAACAATAGAATTGGCGTGGGTAATTAATTGCTGTAATTATATGAGGGGCAATTATGTGACATGTTGAATTTTTGTTTACAAATTTCAAGTCATATTAAAATGTGAAATTAATTGGCGTGGGTTTTCAATTACCCTAGTTATCTGAGGGGTAATTATGTGACATGTTGAATTTTTGTTTACAAATTTTAGGTCAATTGCAAAGATTGTTCCCCTAATTGTTTGAATCAATTGTGTAACAAATGTCTTTTGCGCGCTCATTAATTGGAAAAAGTCAAGATAGCAAGAGGTAGTTTTGATCTACCATCCTCTGGGTTATGGGCCCAGCGCGCTCCCACTGCGCCATCTTGCTAATTACATGCATATATGCATTATTTTTTGTACATTATTTGAAAAAAGATGTTAAATAAAAGAAAAAAATGAATTAAAATAGTATAAAATGACAGACACAGTACAAATTATGAGCATCAAAATACAAAATTACTCAGTCATTTACAATAAATTGTATAAATTTCAATGAACATCAAGGTACACTTAGCCAAGTGGTTAATAAAGTTCGATAAAAAAAAGTTTAGAAAACTCACGAGAAACAGTTACGAGAAACATATACTATCGACTTTATTAACTTCAGCTTACTAAATACCAAAATGAACACTACTACACATAGTTACTTAAAAAATTTAACACGTGTACATCATGAATATTGTTCAAGTTGGTTTGGAAAAACTTAAATAGTTGAAATGCTGCAAAAATTGCGTAGAATCCACACAAATTTTGCATCTTCTGAAGTGGTCGATGTATTATTTTTTGGTACTTTTTACCTAAAAAATTGTAATGTGTTACTGATCGAGCCAGAGAATCCGCATAATAGTAACTTCTGTTGAGTCGAGCAATCAATATCCAATGTTCACCGACTTCTTTACTCGAAGCAGTGTTAATGATTGCAAAGCTGAATTTGGGTAAATTTGGAATGAAATCTGCTGGAAACGATCCAATGTATTTGAATTTTAGCTCAGGAATGCGTTCAATAATTTGTTGAAGAGATTGATTATCCATGACAAATAATCTTCTGTTTCAATTCGCAAGCTCCGTTTGAACAGGGATTTCTCACATTACAATCAAGTTGAAATGATTCGTTCTTTTCAATAAAGCAACAATCTTTAGATTGGGGAATTTTACGTATCAGATCTCCTGTAGACTTACTTACTCTGTCTTCACTATTACCTGTGACATCGGGATGAAAGATAATAATGATGATTAAAAGTCCCAGGAATACTGCACAAATAAGGTATACATATAAGTTTGGAGTAGATCTACCCCAATTTTCATCCATTCCCTATCTTGATATTATAGTGTGGAAAAGGTTGCAACTGGGCGATGAAAGTACATATCCAACAAATGTTCCAACGCAGAAGGCAATAATATAAAAACCATAAAAAAATTGAGAAGAAAATTAAAAAATCTTGATTAATGCAGAGTTCTTCAGACATTCTTAGCAACTGTTCCAAACTGATCAATTTTAACTGTTGAGATTCGTTCTCCGAGAACAATTAACTCGGTAACATTGGTTAGCGGACGTTCAAAGAACATTTCTAAACGAAGACTTTCCCCACTGAGTTCAGGATAATGAACATTTTCACCAGCATCTTGAAGTGATGTGAGATCGAATACAAGCACATAATGATCTGTGAAGAAATCATTCGGTAACGCAGGAATTTCTTCGTTGAAGTTCATTGCCTTCATTGTTGTAACATAAGCTCTACAATTGTTGGTTGTATCAATTGAGACAACAGCTCTCCCCCCTCGAACAATTCTCAGCTCCCGCAGTCCAAACTTTCGATAATGAAAAGGATTTTGTTGAAAATGTCCGGTGAATGCTGAATTAGTGTTCATTGCTATTGCAATTCGTCTGATTGGGGCATTATTGAAAACATTTTCCTGAATAAATTGATTTTGTCCAGAAGGAATAATAAATGTTCGCGCAATTGTCTCCATAAAATTATAGCAAGCTGGTTGATGTGTTAGTTGATACTTGATTGTCTGGTGATAGACCTCATTAACGACAACACGTCTCGTAAAAAGTGAACAGTCAAGAACTCTAAGGGAAACATGTGGATTGTAGGAAATCATGTAAAAATTTGGTCTCGCTCGAATCAATTTGAGTCTAATTTTTGTATTTGGAAGTAATAATTTTTCACATTGAAATAAGTCGATTGCAAGTTTACCATATAAGGTAACCCCATCTTTCAACAAAAGCTCTTCTTCCCTATCTATGAACGGACTTTTTTCATAATCACTAGGATCTTTCTCAAATTCGTATCCATGACAAGCCAAAATTCCTTCATTATTCATTGTAGAAGCATTGAATTCATTGGATATCAGAGCTTTGTGGCCATAGAGTCCTTTAGAGTTGTACACTTGTTGATTGTTTAAATACACTTCGCAGTTGAAGAAAAGAGAGTGTAACAAGTTGTTGACATGAGTCAAATATTGTAAATCATCATCAGTGAAAGTCATACCCATATCTGGTTTTCCATGCTCCTCTTTTTTCATGAAATCGTCAAATAATCTTCCCTTTTGTAATCCAACTTTAATTTGTAAATGAATATCTCTCATATCGAGATAAATACTTCTATCTGTTTCAAATTCAAATTCAATGCTGCTTTCATCCAATGAAGTGCTGGGATAAACTTCTTGAATATGGGATGATTCAATTGGTTCCAAAACCGGAATTTTGTCAAAAATCTCCAAGCAAGAATTTGTAAAGTGTCCATAACGGAAATTACTGTCATTTGTTGATCTGGTATTCATTTTAGTTTGGTAAAAATATCCCTCCTAGTTCGACGACGTCGACTGATTTTTGGCGAGCGTTTTCGAATAATACGTCGTTTTCTAGGTTTTCCTCCTCCTAGTTGTTTACGTAAAGTTTTCTTTCCAACATCTGTGGCTGCAGATTTGAACTTTTTCCTTCCAGCTAATACATTTCCGATTTCTGGCGCAGCTAATTCAATCAAGTCAGCACCAACTCTTTTAGCTGCTGGTACAACATATCGTCTCAAAAAAGGAATTGCAGTTCTCCCAATTGTTTGTGCTAAAGCTCCAAATCCTCTTCCCCTTTGTCTTGAATAACCACGAAAATACGGTAAATCACTGTCTGCAACCATTTTTTGTAAACTTAATTTTAAAAATGATTGTCTGAAGCTCTTCTGAACATCAATACAGCTCTTGTTACACCTACTGAATTGAAGGGAACTTTTTCACCGTATGAGTCGCGGAGCTCAAGTTTAATGCTGTGGAAAGAATTTTTAAGAATTTTTTTAAATTGTAGATTTGGGAAGTTTTGATAATTCATATATTGTCCAGTAGATATTATGTCTCCATTCTTAATTTTAGAAATAAACGGAATACATCTCAAAAGCGCGGCTTTTGTATCACCTACAATATTGTATTCAACAATATCGCTGTATATCATGAGAGTATGAATTCGAACAATATCATAGGGAAATTTAGGAAAATGTGGTCCAGCACCACTCATAAAAACAACCATTCCGTAAACAGCTTCCTCACACCCAAATACGTGACAGAGATCAGTACTGAAGATAACTAGTAACGAGTTTTCATTAGGAAGGCTTAGGGATATTCTCTGTGTAATTCTGTTGACTTTTGATTTGATTGGGGTTTTCTCATACTTTTCTCTTTCCTGAATTTGTTTGTTCATTTCGTTCACAATATCAGATATTGATGGATATAGTCCTGCATCAATTGTATAATAATCGGAAGGTTTTGTATCTGGAGTTGCAGCATCTAGATAGAAAAATTTTCCATCTGTAATATTCTGGTACAAAGATGGATATGATAGTACGGTTATTGCCACCTCCCATTCTCCTTCAAGGTTAATCTGTTCGGGAAGGAAATTGGTAAAAGAACTCAATGTATTATTTGGATAACAATCAAAGGATGCGTTGGAAACCAGCTCTACCGTAAAAGAGTTCATCACTAAATGATACACTTTGAGAGCTCTTGTTCATAAAATTTTCATAGTATTTCATCACCCTGCTCTCCCTTGAGGTTGTATGTTGGAGGTTTGTACGTAGCAATCTTAACAATTTCAAAGATTTCACTCGTGAACTGTGACTTGTATCCTTTTCTAAAAGGAATATCGTATTTCGAAATTCGTACTTTATCCCCTACTTTAAACCGAGGTTTTTTGTATTGTCTGATCGGATTTTTGTAAAAAATTGATAGAAAGTCTTTGTTTTTTACCTCTTTTGGAGCTTTACCTGTAGATCTATTTACTCTACTATTCATTGCATTTAGGAAAGATCCCATTTTTACAAGGTACTTATGCCCGTTTTCTTCCATGAAGCGATAAATAATGTTTTTCGAAGATCTGATAGCTCTCTCAGCTACGGCAGCTTTTGTTTCACTTCTCGTTGAAAAAATTTTAATTTTCTTTTCTCCACAAAATTTCCGAAATTCACCACCAAACTCTGTTCCTTGATCAACCCATACTTTTTGTGGGATGTTGTTTTTTCGTAGCATTTTTTTGAAAGCTGCTACAGCATCTGTAGAATACTTTGATTTCATTGGTTGAACACGGACAAAACGAGAAAATACATCAACGCAGATTAATAGATACTTTACTCCGTTATTAAACTCTGACAATTTGTCCATAAAAGCTAAATCAAGACACCAAATTTCATTTATCCGCTTTGTAAATGCAGGTAATCGTCTAAAATGTCGATTTGCTTGACGGTATTTTGTATAGGAATTTTTAGTGTGGAGAAATGAAATAACCTTGCCTCTTGATAAACCGCTCGCTTTTTGAAGATTTCTAACCGATCCAAATGCAGCTTTTCCTTCTTTGTATAATCGTTGAAGTTTCGCTTTTTCAGATTTTGAAAGGAATCCAACTCCCTCTGTCTTTGCTTTTGGCATCCTTGTTTACAATTTTGCTCGGACTTATCCCTGTAGCATCAAGTATTGTGTAATATATATCAGGAAATGCAATATTTTTTCTCTTCAATGCGTAAATAAAATCGGTAAATGCTACATTTGTATCTCTTCCATCCAGTAAAATGGAGTCACTGAGGGACAGTTTGATTCGAGGACATTTGAGTATTTGATCTACAACTGACTCGTTTTTGAATGATTTTGTGTTAGTGGTGATGTCCTTGTGAAGAGAATCTAAATTTTGTGGAACGAAGTTAACTTTTTCCTCACTCTCGTCCAATTTATACACATGTAATTTGAATTTTTGTTCGTAAAGCTGTTGAGGAATCAAAACAAACTGTTCCATTTCAAGAAAGACGGTTAATGATAGACGGAGTTAGAATTGATATAAGTTCTATTCCTTTCCTTGAACTTAAAATTGCTCTCCTTTTATTTATTCCAGTTCTTTTTGAAATAAGCTGATGAATTTCGTCTTGATACTTTTTTACGTCTCGTTTTTGAATATCTTGCAGTTCTCCTCTGAGCATGTTTACGATGCACTCGTTTAGGAACTGAAGAAATTCTTTCGGACGATTTTTTAGGTAAGTTCTTTTGAAGTTCCGGGAATAACTTTGGAACGTTGTCAGAGTAGAGAGATGTTGTGTGCTCATCACTCAAAAATGTGGTCTGCTGTTTATGTTGTGGAAGGAAAAAAATTGAAGGAATCGATCCACTATTTGTACAAAATCGAAGAGAGTCGACTGTTTTGGGAGTTAAATCAATAAGTAAATGACCATAAGGAATAGAAGTTGCTTTGGTATACCAATCTTTTAATTGTGAACCTAATCCCAACTGTTGGCTCAGAGTGTTTATTTGCAGTACATCTCTAGGAGATTTGAACAAGACGATATGAGTATTTTGTAGCCCTATATCTCTTCCTAATCTACTCTGATGAAATAAATTGTGTTTGATGTATATTGTGCTGAGTCCTTTATGTCTTCCAGCTGTTGCAATTTTAACGAAATCTTTAGAGCTGGAAATCTCCTCACAAGAGTCGTCAAAAATTAACAGATACTTTGTTCCGTTATTTGGGAGGTTTTGAATAAACTCAAAGTCAACTCCTTCTATGAACTCAATATTTTTAACATCTTTAGACATTAAACCATAAAGAGATTGATAATGTTGATAGAAGTAGTAAATTTTGTCGAACTCTGGTTGAAAAGTTCCAATTGTTAACCATTCATGTATAAGATGAGATTTCCCAGATCCGCTTGGACCAACCAATGAAATAAAAATTCGTTCTTTTGTGGAAATTATCTTGTTCATAATTTAGGTGATGGTAAAATATAACCAACTGTACTAGAAAGGATTGCAATCCAAACTGTTGTTTCTTCACACGTTGTAGCCAATGTTATTCGTACTATACAACAGACCAGAATTACGAGTATAACAAAAAATTGGGACAGAAAAACGACTAGAGACCTATTACAAGTCTGTCCAAAACATTTCCATGATTGTCGTTTCTGATTATTATCATCAAAGACAAAATAACCCAAATTTAATCCTTTATCTGTATGCTCAGTCATTTAAACGTAATCATTGAGACGATAGAGAAAATGTTTCAACTGAATTGTGATGTAAATAAATAAAAAAATGAGATAAGCTTCTAAACATAAAAAAGAAACAAACAACAGCGACAGCCAAAACACTGTCTCTTCACAGGAATTAATAACAGAAAGCATAAAAAAGGAGAATAAATTCAAAATTAAGAAAAACGACAGAATTGAAATGAAGAATAACTGTGTAACGCTAGGACAAAATTTGTTCAACTTTCTCATTTTTGAAGCAACTTTTCTATGTTTTGTAGGCAAAAAAATGATTTTAAAAATTAATTAAAAGACAATATGATACATTACAATCAAAGTATATAAAAATTTTTACAAATATTAAATTTTGTCAAAAAAATTAAGAACCCAAGTTCCATAAGCATAAGCTTTCTTCTCTGCACAGTGCAATGTTTTCTTGTGTCGGTAGGGGTAGTTACTACATTCCCAGATTGTATCTTCGTTGGAAATCAACTTAGAGGCTTTTGGACATCCAAAATCGTCCAAATTTTCCACATCCTTACACAAATAATTGGATAGGATTTTACATTTCTCCAATCCTTTGGCAAAGTATTCGGTTGTAGGAGAACAATGTTGATGAATTATGGTTGGAAGATCTGAGTAATCAACTTTTCCATTATTCCAGTTTATTCCATGTAAATTCTTTGTGTTCCACTTTGCTTGAAATGTTGGCTTGTAGTCATTCGGTGGGAGGAATGTATATCCTAACACAATTCCGTCCTTGAAAATTCCCAGCTCCTTGACAACTGTTCCCTCCAAGCACTCAATATCAAACACAACGAGAGTCATCCTCTTTTTAGCTGAGATAATTGACAAATGATTAACAATCTAGTATTTTAAAAATATGAGGATGACAAACTTTGATGTAGAGACAAAAGAATAATCCAGTTATATGACCTAGAAGACAGGAGCTGGGTAATTGCGGCAGCATGTAACAATAACCTGGTCCTTCGTCTGTTGTTGTTTTCACAGCTCCAGCAGAATCATGTAAAATTGCATGTAGACGAAAAATTTTTGATCTAGCTAAGAAAAAGTCCAAAAGAGAGTTTCCATATCCAATTCTTCCTCCGTGAGGAAACTTTTGATCAATTTCGTCCAAATCGACATTTCGGTCCCAAATTTTACACGCTGCGAGAAAACAGTTTTTACGTTTTTCGTTCGTAGGGAACATCGAAAGTATGCTTCCGTAACAATTGAAAATGTTTACCAGAGTAACAATATTCATTAACTCTGAGTTGTTTCATCCAAAATAATGCAAGTCTTTTTGTAATTTTCTATATAGGAAAGAAGTGTTGGTAGATGACCTAATAGATTTTTATACTCCTATTTTTTCAAATCAATCTTTGTAAGAAAACTCCACTGATATCCGTTCCAGCGATGTTGAGAAATGGAAATTTCTTGTTTGTCAGAACGATATGTTAGAGTTGTTCTGCGCAGCCCATTATGAATAACCCACTTGAATTCAGAAATTTGGGACTCTACGTCTAAATTATCCAAATTGGGAAAATTTTGCGCTTCAAGAACTGTATATGAATACCTTTTAAGCTCGTGATGTAACCTGACGTGAAAAACTTTTGATTTATCTCTGAGACTTAAGAAAATGTTTCTAGAGCATCCAATATCCCAACTCATTCTAAGAAGAAAAAAGTTTCAAATGAAAAAATGTTTACTGAAAGTCAAATACATATAATCACCAAATATTCATCATTCAATATAAAAAACATCATAATATTGCGCAGCAGTAGTTATTGAAATGTACATTGTTCAATATTAGAGAAGTCTTTAAGATTTTCAATGAGTTCCTTGAATTCTTCCATTTTATAGCTGACGTAAGTCACTTGCTTGAACTCATTGCTCTCTTTGCGACAAAATAGTCGGATCTGGACATAAACTGAAGCTGGATTGTCCTGAACGTACTGTATAAAGGTAACGTAGAGTCTTCGATTTTTTCCAATGCTGATCTCTCTTGCTTTGTGACATTGTTGCAGCACGTCTTCCATTTTTGGGTTCTTCTCAAATTGAGCTGGATTTTCTCGAATTTCCCAGTCTCCATTCAGCAGATCGTTCTTCAGGAGACAAAATTTCTTGAATTCGTAATCTCCAATTCTCAGTTGTTGGTACTTTTCAAATGTTCCACATCTGTCTTTTTTAAAGACTTGAAAAGTTGGTTCCGAGTAATTTTGTCCATTTCTAAGTATTTGGGACACAGTAAATCTCCCAAATCTGTTTGGATGAGAACCAAAGTCAATATAAAATGGGACAGAATCAGTACCCAATTTATGTTGTGAATCTGTAAACATTGATGGAGCGCTCGAGTAACAAGGAGATACTTTGGAGAGAGACATTTACGTAACTTGAGTAAGCTGCGAGAAGTTGATTAAATGATTTGCTTAAAAAAATTAAGGGCCTCTACAACGCAGAATTTCCTTTTATGCTAATGACATCATTGTTTTCGCACAATTTCCTAAAAAGGAAGAGAAAAATGTGTCTATTTAGAATTCTTCCTTAAAAGGATTTCTAATCAGAAATTTTCAATAAAGAAAACTTTTGAATCATTATAGAAAAAGAGTCTTTGTGTTTAGCACGTCTGTGTTGCATTAGAGAGAAGTAGTGACGAAAATATTTTGAACAAGTAAAACATCGAAATTTATTAATCCGCTGTTTCTTGAATTGATTCATAGTTCAAATGAGATTTTAAATTGCACATAACAAATTCATTAGTTTCCTTATTTGGAATTTAAATTCCTTTATAATTTATAAGTTGATTTCCTTATTGGGAATTTGGTTTTATTTATAATAAATAAATTAGTTTCCTTATTTGGAATTTAAGTTCAAATGAGGAAATCAATTTCTTTAGAACTAAATAATATTACAGAATGGCAGCAGTTATGTGTCAGGTTTTACCACACTTTTACAAAAATTTCTGTGAAAAGGCGTTGTTTATATCTGTATCTGTCAAAGATTATAGACCATATATTCTTACAAGTGAATATGTTGTTGCTTCACACAACAGTTTCTGTCCCCTGAAAACCTGTCGATATCACATTGTTCTCATTTCTTTCTCCATCGGAGACTTGCTTCAAAAACTGGAAGATCTCTCCTATTTATATCAGACAGTTGATTGTTTATATACATTATATAAACATCAATTTTTTGGCAATATTTTGGAAGAATCGGGACTTGTCTTTACTCAGTTAGACAGAGCAGTACAACACAATTATGAGAACAAATATGTTGAGAAGTTACCTAGTGTGTCTAAAAAAAGATTGAGTAGAAAGAAGTTCAAGAGACATCTACTGCGTGCTGAACAAAGAAATGTAAGCACACAAACAATGGGATCTTCTTTTCTGGACAGAATTCAATCTCTTAAAAACTCAAAATATGAGGGTGAATTGATAAAAATTGTTGACTGTTTGTTAGACGGCCATGGCTTAATTGATAATTCTCTGTTATATCTTGAAATTAGAAAGTAATAAATTTTAATTGCATCACAATTATTTACATAGTATCAGTTTTATGTTTGGTTTAAAAATCAAGAAAATTTAATTTCTCTTTTTTTACAATCTTTTTCTTAAATGTTTAAATTGATACCTCTAATCTGTTAAATGTCAAGTTTTGTAACAAATTATTCTTTTAAAAGTCGAGTTTTCTCACAAAAATTTTTGTTAACTGTTGGGTTTTGGAACAATTTATTTTAATAAAAGTCGAGTTTTCTCAACGAAATTTTTGTTAAATGTCGAGTTTTCATTCAATCTTTTTGTTTAAATATCAAAAAACAGTTTCCAATTGGATACAATAAAGCGCAAATTTTTTCCTGATTTTCACCAGTTTACGGTATAATTTAACGCAAAAAAGGAAGAGATTTTTAATTTGTAAAATGACAAGTTTTCTTTTTCTATAACAACTTAAAAATCGAGTTTTCAGACAGGTTTTTTTCTTAGAAATCAAATTTCTGCTCAGTTTTTTTTCTTAAATATCAAATTTTTGATCAAAAACTTTTGTTAAATGTCGAGTTTTGATAATGCTATTTCCGTTAAATATCAAGTTTTGTAACGAAGTTTCAAAATTCAAAATTTTGTTTGATTATATCCTTGTGAACTGGTTTAGAAAAGAAAGCTCACATGAGAAAAATTATATTATAAAGAATGTTTAAATACATCACCAGGAAAATGTATAAATCAACATACAACTTTTCCGTTAAGAACGATTACAAATGAAGCCGCAAAATTGTACCAACTCGAATCTATTCAAACAGAGTTCTGACAACATACTCTGGTAAGTTTTGAATCTCATTCCCAAAAGGTCTAGAACGTTCAAATATTACTGGAGGATCAGTTGGTTGAACGCTGATTGAAGTTGTTGAATTTTCATCAGTCAGCAAAATTGGATTGTGCGCCGTTCCATCCTCTATGGAAGGTGTTGTCATTGATGGAGTAGTCGACATATCAGTAGAACCATAGTACTGTGCCGGATCAAAGTTCTGCTGTTCATTTGCTGTCCAAGTGCTAGTATCAACACTTAGCTCGCTCCCATCAAAGCTTGACACAGTTTGAAGCAAATTCCCTGACTCCTCCACTGAACTCAAAACTTGATTTACATCCGGGCTAGAGAACCAAGAGTTGGGATTTTGCCCTTCTTCCCAAGGGAAAGTATATTGAATGTTGCCAGCGACGTAGGTAGGTGGAAATTCTGTCCCAGCAACGTGGGGATAGTGGTGCCCACTAATAACAGCAACCTCGTGTCCCATCGCTTGAGTTCCAAGCTGATTCTCCGTAATTGCAACCTGACCCTGATGATAGGTGTCGAACTGTTGTCGCTGGTGTTCAATAATATGCCACACAGTGATGGGTAAAGTCATTACAGTCTCATATAATCCGTTTGATAAGTCTTTAATACTTATCCGAGCAGTCTCCTCAGTCAAGGAAAATGAGTACAGAAGACTGTTGTTTTGCACAGTAAACTCCATTTTGTTCAGATGAGTTGATAGAAGTGGATTTTTTAGAAACAAAAGCAGTTTGTAAATGAACGTATTGAAAACTGTCAAGTAGAGAGTAAGTTAGAAAACAACAAATTTCACTTTATAGTAGGACAAAAAGAATATCTAAGTTAGAAACAGATAAACGTTACAACTGAAGTAAGATCTGTAGATAAGAAGAATGTGAATGTAGGAACTCAATTGTATAAAGTTTTGAAGAATAGTTAGCAGGACGATGAGGAACAGAGGTGAAATTAATTTTGAGGAAATGAAAGAGAATGATGAAATCTAACTTTGTCGCTCCTATTTATAGTGAATTCCGTCCAATAAGAACAAAGTAACCA
The DNA here is from genome assembly GCF_964194025.1 of Convolutriloba macropyga. Classification (NCBI taxonomy): domain Eukaryota; kingdom Metazoa; phylum Xenacoelomorpha; order Acoela; family Convolutidae; genus Convolutriloba; species Convolutriloba macropyga. The sequence continues at coordinate 10,100,307 of NC_134468.1, forward strand.
AAGAAGGAAATATTTTGTAGAAAAACTGACGTTAGTAACCGAAACAGGAAATTGAAATCATTTAATGTATCCGAATATGGAAGAAGTTGTTATAAAATGATGCTCGTATACGAAGCAGGAACATCAATGCTAGAATAGAAACCAAATATGGTTTTTGAATAATACATGTATCACATGATACGACTACTTGTTTACTAAATAAGGATAGCTCATTGGGAACGAAGTGACATAATTTACCAAAAATGTTAAGCTCTGATAAATTTGTTCAACTTCGTTAAATTTTAAATCAATCTCGGAAAGTATTCCATTTTTGGAACAGAACTTTTGTATATATATATTTGGGAGCCGAATTCCAAATCGAATTTTTACTCCTTCAGAATTGTAATCTGTATAATAATGAAAAAACAACGCGCTTTGTACAGATGAAGTGATTGCTATGGGGTCAGGAATTGGAATACAGTTCGCTTGTGCTAGATTTCTGTACTGTTCTAAAATTTCGGGAACAGAATTCAAAATAAATAAAATTTCGTACTTGTTAATGTGTAGCTCTGACGATAAATCAAATGATTGTTTCGTTATATAATCATCATATTTGAATTTTTTAATGGAAAATGTTGCATATTCGAATCCTTTACTAAATCGGATTATTCTGTCATTCTGAACGCAAATGTCCAAGAAATTGTAGAAAAAATAGGAATCAACATCAATCTCGTCAACTTTGTAAGCATCGGCAATTCCTTCTTTCCTCTTATATATTTTTTCCAACAACTGTAAATGATTTTTGATTAACATTTTTTGCAAATGAGCAAAATTTCACGCAATACTCTGTTTATGTAAAAGAAAATTAAAATTAAGAAACAATTACACAAAATAAAATCGTTAATCTTCAGAATAATTTCTTTAACACGGGATTTCGATTGGTTGAGAGGTTCCAAGACAATAACGTTAAGTTGTAAAGTAAATATTTGTTCGTGAAGTATGGATGAATATTTGTTTTCGACATCTTTAACATTGTTGTAAAAGCACATTCATGTGCTAATTTCAATTTTCAATAGGACTAGATTTGTTTGCAAGCACCGAATTCTGTCAATTGCGGATAGACACAAATTTGAATCACAGAGTTTGTTAAGATTGGAACAATTTGTTTGAATTTGTTGTGAGTCTGTTTTTGGATTATGGCTGGATGAAATATGAAAACTTATATAAAATGTAAAAGAAATGATTAAGAAGATATATAAGAATGATTTGCTATTTTTGAGTTTACTCCAAGGAATGAATTCACATATTTAAAAAGAGTGTTCTTAATTATTAAAGGTATTTGTAAATGGAAGAATCTGATTGGTTTATTCATTATGTTCTAGAATGTTTGGTTATGACAACAAGCTTCTTAAAATGGAAATGATAACTTTCCATATATGGAGTGATGCGTCATAGCTGCGTTCCCTAAATGTACAAAAATAATTTCTTTCATTCTCACTTTGTTATTGTCACAATTAGTTGCTCGTCACAATACCCGAATTTGTTTCATCTTGTACCAAAACAATGCCTTCTCTCGATAGAAATCTCCCAGTGAAATGCACAAAGTGCAACAAAATGGTGGTGAAGAAGAATATGGCAAGACACAAGCAGTCTTGTGATAGTGGGACTCTATTTTGTCCCAAATGTCCACATTTCAGTACAAAGAAGAAAGAAGACATGAATTACCACATTGCTAAGCATCACGCTCCTAAGGATACAAAGCTAAGCACTATGTGTACTGTATGCTTGGAGGAGTTTCCGAGTTTCTATTCTCTTCAACAACACAAGAGGAGAAAGCATGGAACTTCAACAAAAGTTGGAACAAAATCGAGTGAAAAGCTTAAAGAAGTTCTAGAATCAGAGGAGCTGGAAAAGGACAACGAGCAGCTACAACAAGAACTTAGTGCTTGCCAGCACTTTTCTGACGATACTGAGATGGAAAATGGAAGACATCAAGTGTTCAACTTCAAGTTGTCCAAGCTCGATCCTCATGAAATTAATAAAAAGTTGAAAGAAGTATTCGAAAAACTCAACTGTGCAGCCAAAGTCAACTTGGCTCTAGGATTTATATTAAGAAATGTGGATACGGACGAGTATCGATACTTCTACGCTCACGAGAACAACACTTTCTTCGAGAAATCTCATCTACTCTGTTCCAAAGGAGACTTAGTCTCTCTTCAGGACAGGATTGAAAAGATGGATTTAGTGGAGACGTGTGCTCAGGAGCGGGAGAATACAAAATGGCGATTTGCTCTGACTACAAATGTAACAATATTTTGCGCTCTCCTAAAATCCATTCCAATGGGATGTATCGATGCTGTTCTTCCTGAACAGTTACTCAGACGACCAGATGTGAATTGTCTCGTATCGAATGGCTATGGTGAGACTTACAAAGATTATCTTTGCTTATTCCGAGCTATAGCTGTTCACTTATATGGATCATCGGAGCTTGAGACCAATGCAAAAAATTTGTTTAGTGCATTCCTCCATGAATCTGGACAAGATGCAATCAATTTCAGAGGGGTATCGATCGATCATCTTGTATTTGTTGAAAATGCGATAAAGCACAACATATTTATTTACGATATTGACATTGTAGATGGAGATTTTGTTGGTGAACTTGCGAGGAGAAGTATTGAAATGTATGAGAAAAATATTAATTTATTACGTTACAACAACCACATATGCTATGTAGATGATATCAACAAATTCTTTAAACGATTCCGTTGTCCCAGTTGCGATACGTTCATTCAGAAAGCGGGAAATTTCAACCACCATGTTAAAACGTGTAAAGATAGAGTACAGCATATTTACCCAAAGAGTGTGTATACATTGCGCGAGACCTTATTTGATAAGCTTGACGGATTTGGAATTTCCTACAACGAAGATCAAAAATTGTTCAAGAACTTGGCTATTTTTGACTTTGAATCGATATGTGTACCCTCCGACCAATTAAAAGATACAAACACAACCACTTGGATTGGAAAGCATGAACCAATCTCTGTCTCTATTTCCTCCAATTTAATTGATGAACCTGTCTTCCTATGCGATAAAGATCCGAAAGCTCTCATTATATCTTTTGTTGAAGCTATTGAAGACTTAGCAAACAAAAGTAAAACTGAAATTCGGACAAAGTTTTCCTCTATTGAAGCAGTAATCAGAGCACGAGTTAACGCAATTGGCGAAAATTTAATTAAAAGAAAGGATCAAAACGCTTCAACATTTGAGTGTGAAGATGAACGTACCGAAGAAGATGATGAAGCTGATATGTCTACGCAATTTCTCCAAATGCAGAAAAACCAGCTTTTGGACTTACAGCGGCACTTTGAGCGTTATGTGAACACTTTACCTGTGTTCGGATTCAATAGTGGAAAATATGATTTAAATCTCATTAAGTCCTATCTCCTACCCTATCTTATTCATGAGCGCGACATTCAACCTACTGTTATTAAAAAAGCAAATCACTTTGTTTCTCTTAAGTTTGGTGATGTACAATTTCTCGATATCCTCAACTTTCTCGGTGGAGCTACATCACTTGATTCTTTCCTTAAAGCATACAAGACAAATGAGACCAAAGGATTCTTCCCCTATGAGTGGTTTGACTCTCCCGAAAAGCTCGATGCAACTTTTCTCCCTCCTTACGACCGTTTCTTTAGCAAACTGAGAAACTATAATCCACTGGAGAAGGAATTTACTGATTTCACTAAATTGCTTAACAGTGGATTTTCTCAACAAGAGTCATTAAAAAAGTTGAGGTTGAAAAATGTTCCTCCATCTGGAATTGACAATTACAATTACCTGAAAGGGGTCTGGGAGCAAGAAAAAATGGCTACATTCAGAGATTTTGTCAAGTGGTACAACAACAAGGATGTTGTTCCAACACTGGAGGCAATGCAAAAAATGATGGAGTTTTATCACAACAAGGGTATCGATATGTTAAAACTTGGATGTACACTTCCGAACTTGGCTAATATCTGTCTTCACAAGTCAACAAACCACAAGTTTTTTCCATTTGTTGAAGCTGACAAAGATTTACATAACAAAATACGTGAGGATATGACTGGTGGTCCATCTATTGTTTTTACTAGAAAAGCAGTAGTTGATCAGACCTTCATACGAAACTCTGAAAACCTTTGCAAGTCTATCGTAGGTATTGACGCTAGCCAACTCTATCCCTTTTCAATGTGTCAAGAAATGCCCACTGGACTTTACACTCGATGGGAATTTGATACAGATTCTCAAAAATTCAGGGCTCGAACAAACAGATCTCGAACATTTGATAACATGGTTATGTCATATCTTCAATCACAACGTGCCGAATGTAAAATTGAGAGCTACTACACAACCGGAAAACAGAAGAAGATTGATTGTTTTAGCGTAGACTGATTTCGCACACATTGTAATACGGTGTTTGAAGCCATGGGTTGTTACTTTCATTTCTGTCCTTGTCAGGAAGCTAAAGCAAGTCTCTCGGAAGAGGAAACACAGAGAGGGATTAGAAAAAGAGAACATGATGAATTGAGAAGAGATTACTTAAAAAGTAAAGGATATAAGATTGTTGAAATCTGGGAGTGTAAATGGTGGGAAAGTGTTAAAGAAGAAGAAAATGTCAGAAATCACGTGAGAAAGAACTTTCCTTTCAAATTACCTTTGAAGCAAGAGTCTTTACTAGCTAAAATAAGCGATTGGGAGATGTTTGGATACGTACAATGTGATTTGGAAGTTCCCACAGGTTTGAAGTACAAGTTTTCGAATTTCCCGCCTATTTTTAAAAATTTCAACGTTTGTCGAGCTGATATTGGGGATTATATGAGAGATTACGCTGTCGAAAACAACTTACTGAAGCAACCTCAGCGAATGCTAATTTCAAGTTTCAATCTAGAAAATAGAACAATTATTACTCCCCTACTAAATTTCTACATCAGCCTCGGTCTGAAATGTACAAGAATTTATAGATTTGTACAGTACACACCGCGCAAATGTTTCAACACCTTTGTACAGTCAGTGGTAGACGCTAGAAGAGGTGGAGATGAAAATCCTGATTCCAGCGTTGTTGCTGAGACTATGAAATTATTGGGTAATAGCTCTTACGGTTATCAGATTATGGACAGAAGCAAACATACAGAAACCAAATATTTGAACGATGAGAAGACGCACAAAGCAATCAATGGGAAAATGTTTAAGCGGTTGAACAATGTCTCAAAAGAGCTTTACGAAGTTGAGCTAGCAAAATCAAAAATTGAACACCGCGAACCTATAATAGTTGGATTCTTCATACTTCAGTACGCTAAATTACGTATGTTGGAGCTCTACTATAACTTCTTTGACAGATTTTGCGACGTGGATAAATTCGAGGAGTTAGAGATGGATACAGATTCCATCTATTTAGCCTTAGCTCATGAGAATTTGTATGATTGTATTCGACCTGCTAAAAAACAAGAACGGGAAGCATTGAGAAAGCAGGACTGTAACGACTCTTTCCAAGCAGATGCTATTCAAAATTTCTTCCCTAGAACATGTTGTTCTAAGCATAAGAAGCATGATAAACGGGAACCAGGACTTTTCAAGGAAGAATTCAGATGTACGGAAATGATTTGTCTTTGTAGCAAAACTTATTGTTGCTACGATGCACAGTCTGACAAATACAAGTTCAGCAGTAAAGGTCTCAATAAAAGAACACTAGAAGAGAATGGAGATGGACCGATGGAGAAATATCGACGTGTGATGGATGAAATTATCAATCTTTTTTCAACAAATAGAGGGTTCAGAACAATAAACCATTGTGTTGCTACGTATGAGCAGACAAAGAAGGGACTGTCCTATTTCTACCCTAAGCGCATTGTTCAGTCTGACGGTATTCATACAGCACCACTCAACATATAACTTAATTGCTTTTACTATAGCACAATTCTTTAGTATTCTCTATTACATTTATACTGTGTCTGTAATTTTATACAATTTTAATTCATTTTTTTTCTATCATTGAATTTTTTCCAATTAATGAGCGCGCAAAAGACATTTGTTACACAATTGATTCAAACAATTAGGGGAACAATCTTTGCAATTGACCTAAAATTTGTAAACAAAAATTCAACATGTCACATAATTACCTCTCAGATAACTAGGGTAATTGAAAACCCACGCCAATTAATTTCACATTTTAATATGACCTGAAATTTGTAAACAAAAATTCAACATGTCACATAATTGCCCCTCACATAATTACAGCAATTAATTACCCACGCCAATTCTATTGTTCTCACGTAATCACTTAATAACTACACAAACATTGATATTTTCCCCTCAAAATTTCAGCCAATCAGGAGCGTCTGCGAACCTACCCCCCACATTTGCACCGACTATACTACTAGCATATGTACATGCACAAATACATACACAAAACCTATACCCTATCTTAATACATGGCGACACCTAATCAATACATGTCCGCGGCTATAACTAATCTCAATACATGTCGGCGGCTATTACTAATCTTAATACATGTCGGCGGCTATTACTAATCTTAATACATGTCGGCGGCTATTGCTAATCTTAATACATGTCGGCGGCTATTACTAATCTTAATACATGTCGGCGGCTATTACTAATCTTAATACATGTCGGCGCATAATCTTAATACATGTCGCCGGCTATAACTAATCTTAATACATGGCGGCTATACCCAATCTTAATACATTAACGCCGCTATACCTAATCTTAATACATGCTAATTCATTCCCTATCTTAATACGTTAGGGAGGTCCCAAATCCCGAAAAATACGCTATACCTTATCTTAATACATGGGGGACCTCACCCCCCCCCCCGGGAGTGTAGCTTACTATATTACTACTGATGTAATTAACATCAAAAAGTTGCAAATAATTCCTTTTTATGTATTGATCAAAAATTGATCAAAATTCTGAAATTCTTTCGAATATAACAATACATTAGAAAACTGGAGACTCGATTTTCATTTTTCATTTACTAATAATAAATACACCACCATAAATTAGAACAAAAAAGGCGGTTGTTTTGTTTTACAAAAGCGTCAATGAACGAGCGTCACGTTTGACGTAATTTTTGCTGAATTGCACGTGAGACAAATTAGCGATGTAATTAACACCAAAAAATTTCAAATGTTTTTAATTTATTAATCTGTCAATTGAGTAATCAATGCACCGCCCATGTGTAACACTCAAAATTCGAATGCGTTCAAACAATAGAACGTGAATACAAAGTGAACAATTAATCAAAATCGATCGATTCAGCCAAATTTTTTTTGTTTAAATGACGTTTAGACGTCAAATGGCCTTTTAAAAAGACGATTATTGTTGCATTTTTCATAACCCTATAATTAGCAAAGATTTTAAAATAAGGACCAGTGTTTTTCCAATGAAATTCGTTTTTGTTGTATGTAGTCAGTACCCAGGTTAAGGTCCCAGACCTAAGCCACCCCTGATCAGACTATCTACCAGTCAAAATACCAGACATAATCAGTACCTACCAAAATGAGCCTACGAACTGATATTTGCGTACAACTATTTTTATATCAATCTATTAATTCATCATATCAAGATAATAATCTAGCAAATCATAAGCAACTGTGCAAATCTTTTTCGAAACGAATCGAAGACTGAAGCGAAAAAAACCGAGTTAATCAAATCTTCTGCGCGAGCTCTATGCACTTCGGGCCATTTTTTCTCTCTAATTTGTTCCACAATTTTCAATCGAAAATTTTGTCCTGGCTCTAAATTTGGCCTTTTTGCAATATTTTGAATAGAACTTACTTTTTTCTTGTATTGGTTTATTCTTTGTCAACTCTTTCTAAATCTGACATACAAAGCAGTTACTCAGCAAAACAATTAAAAATAATTACAATCCAAACCAAAAAATAAGTAATCAAACAGACGAGTTAAACGCGAAATGGCCATAGAAGCATACTATTTAAGGTTAGTTTAAATTATTAATCATAACTAGCTTTAAAATATATAGTGTTAGATCTGATTTTCTTTTAATCCTCAACTTCACACTGTGGTTAGGCCTACCGAGTGTCTGATGGTATAACAATACGCACTTTTGTATGAAAATTTGCTTTCTTTCGCAAAAAACAGTCATTTATAAATTTTTCGGGTCTTTCCCATTATAACCTATCACAATCCTTTAAAATATTTGTGCTAAAAGTTAAGTACAGAGAAGACAATTTTAACGTTATTAGTAGACAAATCTAACATCAAACTAAATTTACAGTTAATCTATATTAACGTCTTCATGAAGAGATCTTAGGAAATTCAATAATCGTGCATCTATCCAACCGATTTAATTTAAAGATCACAGATATTTTTTGCAATCATTTTCAGTCCACCATCTGCACAAAAATTTCCTTCGGAAGCTATTAGCAATTCGAGCTGCAGAAAAACAAATGTTAAGAAAGTCAAATTTGAAATATGAAAATTCATGTTTGCATAAATACAGCGAAAAATGTGAATTTGAGAAATGGTTTAAAGATTTGTTCAAAAACTGTTGGCTGGCTTTTACAACTTTTTCCAAGGCCCTCTTTAGAGCGTGTACCAAAGAGACCATGTTGGCCACAAGTAAACATTAATGAACTTTTGGCAAAGAAATGATGCCAAATCTACCAAATTTCTCACAGAATTCTTCGAAAAGACAGGTGTCTTGACACCATTACATTGTAAGAAATCCAAACATTCTTTTATCCAAAAAAATCACAATTTTAAACGACGAACCTAATTTAATTAGAGAAGATCAAAATTCTGCTGCGAAAGAAATGAAAAGAACACAATTTTTTTCAAAAATACAATTTTTTTCAAAAATAGTATTAATACTTTTGTCCATACAAACCCACTACATTGTAGTTAATTTCACACACCAAAAATCGCAATAACATAACTCTTTAACATTAAGATATTTCAGTTAAATACATAGGTCTCAAAGAATCTGATAAATGAAATGCTGTTAATTGCCAGTAATGTCTGTACATTTCAAGTATTTTAGATCAAAGCTTTATTGTTTTCCGATGAAAACTGTACGTTTGCATCAAATTCAATTGCGTTCTAAAAGAACTACTGACTGACTTTCTGAGATTCAGTTTTGAGGAAGTTTTTACTAAAAATCAACGAACCGTTTGTGTAATTTTTTTGTTAGATGATTTTTGCATTAAAAGAGACGTGATGAGTATTGGCAAAGGAATTCATCCATTTTCAGCAATGCTTTTATTGGTTTGCTTTTGAAAAATATTTGAATTGGATAAAAATTTGAGTATTATAGAATGACTTCTCCGAAAAATAGTCACTGTTTATTGTTGATAATCAATCACCACCCATAAAACTTACTTTTACATCAATTTTAAATTTAGAGGAGGTTGCTATAAGCGGAATCAACAAAAATTAACACCTGGCCCCGTGTAAAAAATACCGACAAAAATTTTTTCGACCTTTTTTACTTCACTTGGAATATGAGAAAAGCTTAGAGCTGTGAACCAAATCTGGATAAATAACTCAAAAATTGCTCATTTAAAGTAATGATAGTGATTCCTTTTTATTTCGATTTGATTTGATAATAATAATAATGATCCAATATGAATCAAGATTTCTATAATTTGCCGCAAAAAAATCTGTAAAAGAAGGTTTAGATTGAATAGACGAAAACTAAAAAAATCTTGATCTAATTTTCAACTGCTTAATACTATACTATAAAGTGACATTTTTTAACTGATTATTGGCTCGCCAGATTATTGAAACTGCTGGGCGCAAAGTTTGACGGACAAATTTTTTGTAAAGCACAATTTTTACGTTTCATGTCACTTTTTCAGAAAATTTTCCGGTTTTATCGGTAGCACTTATCTAAGATATTTAAGATTTGAATACTGTACTAATAAATATTAGACTACTGTTTGTAAAGAAATTGACTTCTTAACTGTTGGCAAGTCTAAGCATGCGAATTCATTGGATTCAAACGAGAATCTCTTACTTATAAGCCTAGTGTGCATTAATCATTACACGAACTGGTTTTGAGCTCTGGAATTTGGACATCTCGTATAAAGAACTAGCTTGCTTTTTCTTGTTCATCAGGGCTTCCACCCTCTAGCCAAGTATACGTTGAACAAATAGAGCTTCTGGTCAAATTATGTCAAGCTTATCTTATGCACAATTTACATTAGATTGATCTCTCTGAAACTTGTTACATTAATGGTTTGAAAGAAGGGCATGCCAGAGTGAAAATTAATAATAATGAGTGACCACAAGCAGTAGTCTACTGTTTTTTGTTTGTTATTTCATTTCTGATGTTTTATTGGATTAGTTTTATAGAACAGCTCAATTATTAGACAGTATTATTGGACAATTTTGCATGTATTCCATTATTAGCGGACAAAAAAATTACGTAAGTCAGAAAATTTAGCCATATTTTTCCATTCAAGCGAGAACAAAATATACAGAGTTGTTTTTTTCTGTTTACTCGGAAACTTGATGTTTACAATTTAATGCAAATATCAGACCATTTGAAATTTACGGGTGCTGTCGTAAGTATGCCAGTTTTCTGGGGTTTAAAAAGAAAACCAGGGAACACTTATAATAATTTTGATTAATGGGGTTTTAACTTTTGTGATCTATTTGTTTGTTTGTGTTTGTTTTCGGTGAATTGTTTGTTTAGTGAAATGAGTTCATTCTCTGTGTGAGTGTGTGTTATGATAACATGATAGCTTTGATGTGGTTTTGGTTAACGAAGGCGACTAAATTTAATATTAAAAAAAGATTAAGTGATAAATTAAATTAACGATGCGAACAGAAAGGAGCAACAGTAATGACTGAACATGAAAACAGCGATAGAAAATTAAATATCTCTGGGTTAAGCTTACAAAACATTGATTAGAAAAAATAAATAACAATTAGACATTGAATTATAAAAAAATAAATTAGATATAAATAAAAGACGACTTATGGCTGGCACAGTTATTTACTATTCAATAGCACTATAACTCTTGCTAACCGCAAGTTCTTTACAAAACTATTTGATATGCTATCGATCAGATGTCAACTTTGATTAGTCAGTCGCAGAATTATTAACCAATAACTTAAACTGATTTAGCTAAAGTAGTATAAGCTTAGTCATCATATAATTTACCATGTAATAAATTTAGCAGCAATTTTAATGCATCATTTTAATTGGCAGACAAAAGTTACATTGAGTTTCCCCGAATTTCAAAAACCTTTAATTGCGCAGCAATTTTGGGCTAAACTGACTTCGGGGTTACAATGAAAATCTGTTCTCCAAAGTTTGATGCCGGCAAGTTGGGTTGCCAGATATGGAGTTGCTTCTGGCTAATACTACAGCACCGGTCGTTCCTGGGGTTATCGTTGGAATCGGCTGGTATTGGTACATTTTCATGCCCGCCCCTCCCCCTCCGACACTGGTGGATGAAGGCGTGAACGCAAACTCATTGCGTGAGAAGATTGATTCACATGTACTTGTGACGTAATTTTGACCACTTTGCTGGTTGATTGACATGTTCACACCTGCCAACGGAAACGTCATCAAGTCGTTCACACTTTGACTTTGAGTTGCAGTGACGTCAACTGAGCCACAATCCATTTGAGAATTGTCTGCTTGTGAGGTCACGTGACTTAAAGCGATGTTCTGATTGGCTAAAAATGAAGAGGAGGATTCGGTAGGAACTAAACTGGTCGAGGCGGATTTTCGATTCCGCGTTCTGTCTTTCGGTTTTTTAAAGTGGATTTTTTCGTGCCGTTTTTTCTCATCACTGCGTGCAAACGATTTCTCACAATGAGAACATTTAAACGGTTTTTCGCCCGTGTGGGTTCGCATATGTGTAGTCAAATGATCTGAGCGGGTGAACCTCCTTTTGCAAATTTCACATTCGTAAGGTTTTGTGCCCGTGTGAATTCTCGTGTGACGGTTTAACTCGTCGCTACGACTAAATCTTCGGTTGCACTCGGCTATAATACACTTGTAAGGTCGATCTTGCTCGGGCACTTTTGTAACCCGGTTTGCAGGTTTTCTCGGCTTGATAAGATAAATTTTTTCAGCTGACACGATTTGATTCAAAGCTTGTCGGTAGGGCGAGCTGACCTCGGCCGTTGTAATTGCGCTTCCGGTTTCGGAAAAAATTCTTAAAGGTTGCTGTGAGCTATCGGAAACTGCCGGATTCGCAGCCGAATCTGAAATTTCGGAAGTATTGGAACTGCACTGCGGGCTTGGAGTGGTTGTTAAACTTGACGAATAAGAACTTTGTGGATTTCTGGAAGTTGACTGTAAGTTGCCGAATGTCTGGACGTCCGAAATCATCGGGAAAGACCCAGCTGTGTTGCCGATTCCCAAATTTTCCCCAAAATTAGTAACTGATGTTTCGGATTTAATGAAGTCTTGATGCCAACTTGTAGGTAATAATGGTAAGTTTGAAGAGGCAACGGCCGGAACTGAAGAGCACGTGAACGAATCATTTCGGGTCAAACTTTGAGACGAATTTGGAAAGACATGCGCCAGACTTTTACTCCTGGGGCGCTCGTAAACTTCAATTGGCGGCTGATTTTGTGACCCGATCGTGAAATCAGTGGGTAAAGAAGTTGAGGCCGAATTTGAGACGGGTACCATTTCGAAACAACTTGAGCTGCCACTGAGAACTGGGTTAAAATTCGACTCGGGTTGAAGTTGACAAGGTTGATTGGTCTCCATAGCCGTGACCGAAATTAACTGGGTATTTTGTTGCATTTGTTCAATTTTCTCTTTTTCTTCGGTTTCGGAAGCCAGTTGTTTAAAAGTGTCGAACATAGCGAGAACTTCGGGCGAATTGACGTCGCTAAGTTCTGATGCTGTTTTGTGAGCTTGTTTTTTGCTGTAGCTTTTTCCGTGTAAAGGTAAATGATAATTTCGCTTGGCCGTAGCCGGACCAACAGCACCGGAATATTGCGAAGGGTTATCCAACGGGTAAAATTTGTCTGGAAAAGATTGGGTTTTTGTAATGCCGGATAAAATATTAGGCTCATTTTTCACCAATGGTTCAGCTGTGATATTAGTAATATTGGTGGTGTTTGAAAATTGGGAAAGTTGCTGCTGATGTTTTTCCTGGAATTTTGCCTGATTGGGTTGGGATAGATATGGCTGCGTAGGCGGGTGAGATATGATTAAGGGCTGGTCGGTACTGGCGGGCAAGTTTGACAAACTGCAAGTAATTTGTATTCGCTGTTCTTGTGGTAATAACTGCTGTTGTAAACCGACTGAAGAAGTTTGGTTGAAGAGAGTAGTTGAACTAGAACAGCTGCTAGTAATACAACTAACTGATGTTGATTGTTGTAAATTTGATTCGAGAAAAGAGAATCTGTTTTGTTGTATTGAAGAAGAAATTGACGAATTTGATGAAGTTTGTTGATTCTGTTGAGCGTGGGGGTGACTTTGTTCATCTGTCGATAGATCTATGGGTGTTGGAGTCATCGATGACAATGCTGAGAAATGGCTGGTGTGAGTAACTAACTTGTCCGTGGGGGTAGGCGTGTCTAAACTCGGCTGATCCTCAAAGGGTTCCATGTCAAAGTCGTTTAAAAACTCCAAAGAACCCGAGTTTGTAGATTGTAAATTATCCATACTGTAGGGAAAGTAAAAGTTAGATGAAATAATATCTACCATTCTTCATAAGTGTAAAGTTTTGGGTAAAAATTTTAGAGTTCCAAGAATTTTTGAGATGTTTAGTCCCTTTTAAGAATTAGAAACGAGAAAATCCGACTCACTTCGGAGGTCTAGATTCGTTTTTTGTCAATGGAACCGACTTGCTTAAGAGTTCGTTTGATAGTAAAATGACTCTATTTCACTGCATTAGGAGACTGGATTGACGCGACTAGCGAATTTATCGCCGTTTTACGTAACGCTTCGAGTCCAAAAATGGAGAAAATTTTACCATATACGGTCTCGTACTTGATAGTAATCACTCGGGCATTTTACAAGTATATTACAGACTAAATTCCACAACATTCGATAACGTAACTTGCTTTCGTCACTACATTTTTTATTGTCGTCACAAATAGTTAAGAAGAAGTGTATTTTACTACAACAAAACCGATTTCTTTTTAACCTTCATTCGTCATTGGAATTCTTTCAGTTCACTTATACTTTACAAGGTAATATCTATTCACGACGGCATGTTAGCGAGTACTATATATACGCCGTTACGTAATATTCATAATCGAACGTCTGACTTCGGTCCGATTCAATACAAGATAGCTATTATCTATTACAGACTACAAAAGAGTTAAGAGGCCGAGAAGCAGATCTAGTTAAGGGTAAATTATAAATATTATTTGCGCTGAATATGAATGAGTTCAATAAAAGTGACCAGTCATTGTAATAAGACGAATTAGCCGTTGAGTCAGGCTAAATTAAACAGATACCTCGTATTATACATGTGCACCGCAAAGAAATATAACTTACTTTTATTCGAATTCGGCGGCCTTCAAATACGAATTTTGACACCAATGCTGAGAAAATTGACGTAATACTGTATTATAATGAATGAGCGAAGCTGACGCCGTATTTAGTTTCAATTAAAACTGAACAAAATTGGAAATTGGGAAGGAAATAAATATTCAATGTCGCATTTTACGTGAGCGGAAATTTCGCATTGCACTTTTGTGACCGATCGGCTTTAAAACGTGTAAGCCATAATATTCAAACGCCAGAGTATTCAATTAGTATTGAAAATGAAATAATTGATCCTTTCAAGCCAATTTTTCCTTATTTTACCTTTCCGGGGTGGTCGATATTCAAAAGATGTTCCTACGTTTTTTCCACCCACTATTTTAAATCTCTATTTAATATTTTATTCTTTTATATTGGGTTTTAAAATAAACTTCAGGGATTTTTCTATAAAATTACTGGATGGGTACAAACAAAATGAATCCCATATTATAGAAAATTATCCTGTAGGCTTGATAAGGACAGCCACCCAACAGACCCCTATTTACCTGACTTGTAAAAAAAACAATTAATTAAAAAATTGGGTTGAAAAAGATGAATCTTTTCAAAATTTCTTCTCACCCCCCCCCCCCCCCCCCCCCCCCAATAGAGAATCTCGACCCCTATCTAAGCTATATAAACAATGCTACCACAAAGACCCATACAGCATAATTTCTGCTCTATCAGCATGGCTCGTTCTCAGTAAGCGTCATTAGCGCTAAGACGTGAATAATGCGTGAAGTTTTGAAGTTTTAAGAGTAATTTCATCTCATTTTCTACGCTTAAACTGAAAAACGGCTCGCCAAGTTTGCCACACAATGTTGGATTTTCATTTCCGTAAAAACGAAAAACGCAACCTAAAATCAGGCTAAAAGTTCACAGCATGCATGTAAACATTACCTAAAAATTACTGAGGAGAAGGCACACAAAATTGTCAAAAAATCCAAAAAAATTTCATAAGCGACATTTTAAAAGACAAGGCGACTCGGTAATGTGCGATCGCACATAAAGTTCCGACCCCGCTCATCCATAATTTTGGCATGATTGTCTACCAAATGAGGAACATAGAAAAACCCAGAAACTCAAGTACTTTTTTAAAAAAAAAATTGGTGTGTGAACGAAAAGATAGCCTCCAAAGCAAATAACTCAGTGGTGGAGTAAAAATGGTGCAATAGATTGATGATATGTGCAAATATTAAGAAAGCGAGTCAAGACAAACAGCAAAATTAAACAACAACAACAAAAATTAATTACATCAAAAACTGCATGTCCGTTTTAAAAAACAAAATTTAATAACAAAGTCAAAATAGCGTAAGATAAAACTGATATTAAACAAAATAACTTGTAATTCAACAAAAAAGATATGGGAGTATTAAATTAAAAGGCTTGGTAACAATTAGACAATAAAGAAGAAAAACAGTAAAGTTGAAAAATTCGCATATTTTTTTTTAAACAATTTATTTCAAAGTATGAAAACCATTAAGAAATCAAGGAAAATATCTCATAGGTGAACAATTACCAATGCTTCTATAGAAGGGATTAAGAACTGCCGGTACTCAACTTTTTATGCGGTTACAAAAAGAACAACAAACAGACAACAAACAAAAAATCAATTAAAACTTGGCAGAAAACGCTTTCGAAACCGTGAAGCCATACTATGGCCATCAAAAATATCTTCAATTGCACTTTCTGCGAGCACCGATAATGTATTATGTGACCTCATAAATGAAGCCAAGTAACAAGTTGACAAAAATGAAAGAAAATGCAAAATTAAGTAACACTTTAATTTTTTCGAAAAGAATTTCAAAGACATGAACGCCATTTATTACAGAACAAAATAATTATATAGGTCCGTATATTATTCCAAAGGAAGCCCTCGGAATTGCAATTATCCAGAATATGTCTTACGTCTACAAAAATAACGTAAAACATGACAAAAATAAAAATTAATTTACTTCATTGTTATTGTCGTAGCCAGTAAACTCAACGAATTCTTTAAAAACCTTAGTTTGTGTGACACCGATCCATTTTGAAACCCTCCTTCGCAACAATAATGTCATATTTCGCTAGTAATTAACGAGACTAGATAACAAAAATACAATAAAATGAACAAAAATGCGAAGTTAAAAAGTGTTTTTTTTTAAACTTGGAAAACAATTGTTTTCAGAGCCATGAAAGCCATCAGCTATCTACTTATATCAGAATATTGGCTAATCTATTCTTCCAAGAAAAGCCAATGAAACCGGGTCAATGAACAGCAATTTTCATACGAATAAAAAGACAAATTAAAACCGACAGTTAACGAAAAATTTTAAAAAACTCGAATAAGTTCTTCGAGAAAATAGTGTCGAAGTCTTTAAAATCATAATCTATATCTTCAAGGATTTTCAGATTATCAGTTGTGCCTTATTGAGATCGCCAATAATGTGATATATGAACTTTCAATAACGTGATAATGTGACAAAACTTGAAAACGTGAAAAATGGGCAAATACCTAAAAATTAAAAAAAAATGTGAATTCTAGTAGTATCAAAGCCAGAAAACCATAACTTAAGGCGTAAACCGCAATAAAGATTGAATCTGATTTCAATAGAAAGAAGAAGCATTTTCTCATTGCCGACAATAAGCTAGAAGTTGACCAAATTAATAGAAAAATAGAGGCAAATTTCAATAAGTTATTAATTATTTAAAAATCAAATATTTTTAAAAGTCAAAAGGACCATAACTTTTCAAGTAATCAAATAGATACAAAAATGTGGAGCTAATTCGGAAGCCAATTCAACCTGTCATTAGTGAGCTTTGGTTTGAAATGTTCTGTTATTGAATTAAAGTACAAAAGATCGAATTTTTTTTATAAGAAAGATCGACTGATTACAATCCGATCGTTTTTGGATTATACCAGTTCAAGATTGATCCAAAACTAATGCTGTTGGTTCATAAAGAACACTTATTTATTCGAATGTTAATAATATTTATATTTTGTCAGTTAAAAAATCAAAAATAGATGCTGCGTTTTTGATAACACTAAGCTACTTAATTCGTTGCTGACACTAAGCTACAGGTTGACCAAACTATGAAAAAAATAGAACCTAACTTCATCAAGCTATTATTTATTTTAAAATCAAATACTTTTAAAAGTTAAAAGGACCATAAGCTTTCAAGTAAAATACTAGATGCATTAATTTGGAGCTGCTTAGGAAGCCAATTGGACCTATCATTACTGAGATTTGATTTGAAATTATTTGTTCTTTAATTAAAATAAAAAGGATCATTGCTTTTAAAAAACACCGACTGATTACAATCCGAATTTTTATTAGGATCGTAACAGTCCAAGATTGGTCGAAAAAGAGCTTTGCTTGTGCTTTTCGTCCATTTGGAACACTTAATTTTTCGATTGTTATAGATATAGATATTTTGCTAGTTAAAAAATCAAAAATAAAAGCTGCGTTTTTGATAATCAACGAGTAAAGTTAGCAAAAAACGGCAAAGTTTTAATTACAATGCACTCTCAACGGAATTTGAAGTAGAAAAAGCCCCCTTTTTAGTCTACAAAAATTATGTTAGTGGTGTTTGGTTCTGTACTTCTTGTAAATTTAATCAAACTGGATTAATAAATCTCATTTCGTGCTGTTTTTGATGAAAAAGTCTTAATTTTGAAATATTTAGCCAGCTTTTTTGACAAAAAAATTAGTAAAAATAACTTACAATATTTTTTTTGTCTTTACATATAAAAATCAAAAATACTTTCTGAAAAAATAACAAATTTTAGCAAAATTGGCGAAGTTTTATTCAAAAATTCGGGAAAATGTGAATAAAATCTCACCTCAATGTGAATAAATTCAAACCTCGATAACTCCCTGTAAAATACGAAAAATAAAAAAAAATCTTTTTAATTCCATATTCTACGCTGGACAAGCTTTCTAATGATACCAGTCTCAACTCTCTACGATGAATTTGTCGATCGGCCAAAATTGACTGAACAAAAAAACCCCATTTGAGGATATAGTGCCTTCCGCATCAAGAGGGGTCGGTCGGAACAATAAAAACTATACGCTGGAACGCATCAGAATGGTCATAACCTTTTTCATGAAGCACAATTAGACAAATTCTCGACAAATATGGAGCGTTTTTGCAAACTGCTGCAAAAAGAGACAAAAATTAAGGGCTTTTGACCAAAAGAGTGAATTACTAAGCTCAAGAAGCCCTTCTACTTTTGATAAAACGTTGCTTTTTCCCTTTTTTCAAAACTTTTATTAACACAACATTGCGTTTATAGATGCATTTTTTTTTGAAATAGAGCAGTACTCTTGGAAAAAAACAGAAACTTTGAGTTCGGAAATCGATCATTAAAATTTTGGGGCAAAATATGGTCAAATAGATGAATTTCTCTTTAGGTATCCAAACAAATTAAACTCTTTTACTTATTCGAAGTTCTAAAAAAGTACAAAAAAGCAGTTTCCAGGCTGTATGTTTCAAAAAGATAATAATCCTGTGCAAAAACAATTGACTGCCGATATTTTTGTCAAGAGTAAGAGATAATGAACTGGCCAGCATATACTCCCAATTTAAAGGTGAATTTGAAGCAATGGGTACTTTTTGCGGTACTGGAGAGTTTCTTTTTGCAGTACTGGACACAAAAAAAACTTGCACAAAAATTGGTCCAGAATGCTGTGAGAAACTTGTATGGAAGGTAAGAAAACAGATAGCAGACAAACGATAACAGACGGTAGAAAATTAAAATGCATTACTAGGCGTTACTAGAGATCTTTTTTGAAATCAAGAATTCAAAACATTACCGTCTTTCAAACATTCTTCAAATGTAGCAATCTTTTTTGATACCATAAAGTATATGCTTAACAAACGCATTTCTCATAACTTGTTTTTAAACTAGGCTGAATAATACACCACTGTTCACAGTCTACCCTGCAATGCACATTGAGAAATAACCCAGAAAATAGGAACCACATATTGTGGCAAAAAGGCAACGCATACAACCAGGCCACCGATGGGACTTGATTGTTGCTTCAAATCTTCAAAATTCATTTCGAATTTTTGGCAAATGGTACATTTTTCTTCTTTTGGGCCTTGTGTGGCGTTTTGTGGACAAAAGTTAAATCATCTTATCCAATGTCTACTTCATTTTTACTTTGCTAACAGTCAAAACTCGATAGTTTATCCGTGGAAAACGGTGACGAAGAAAACATGGGTTTTGTCAACCGTATTCACGCGAAACGTATAAATTTTCTACTAAAGTGAGCATTTAAAACTTTATAAATTTTCATATAAATTAAAGTTGTTTACACTAAATAATCTAGAACTAAATTGATAGGCAATTAAGAGATTTAATTTACTTGAGAGCTGTCGTTACTTTTGTTGCAATAAACTTCTAATCGTCTTTTTAAACCGCAAAAATTTTTTTGCAGTTTGAGAAGCCAATTTTCCATTTTTTTTTCAGTTTTTTGACACACTGTTAACTATTGTAGCAGACGAAACACTGAATGTACACCTTCAGCAAATCAGAGTCTGAAAAGACTCTATTCTTTTATATAGCGATTGCAAGCCTGACTTTAGTCAGTCTAATAGATAGTTGCACTGTGTGTATACCATTGACTCCGGAGCTGTATTATTTTACCACCGTAATAATTAAAGTTTAGCTTCAGTGTTTTATAGTGTCGGTTATTCTGAGAGATCTAGGTAAATATACTTTGCGCGCAGAAATAAGTAGGCCGTACTCTTCAAGGCTGCAAAAAGAGCCCAAATATGGTCTGCCTTACTATCTTGAAAATAATATACTGTAGCCGTTGACAACACTGATTTTGTGGACAACAGTGACAAAATAATGTCAATGCTTTCCATTATTGCTCAGATGCAAACATCGTAGACAAATGCGAAAGTTTTCATTTTTGATGCAAGTCCGGACTAGCATTAATTACTGCCGCTATTATCCTCATGAGCTTAAAACATAGTCAATTTAGTCCATATAGCCGACTTACTCGATAAAATTTGATCGATAAAAGGTATTTTTTGCAACGCAATCCGGCTAAATGCCAAAACATGGCTGAATTCTTTCTATCTAGTTTAACTTGTAATCATCAAAATGGCCGACAGTGGTCTTAGCAGACTGAGAGAAAAGGAAATTAATCTGATAACCCCATCAATCACCAATTTTCACCAATTTTTCAATTCCTTTCTTTAAACTATGCTGGCTGGAAAGGTAATTTCGTTTGCTCGGCCTTATTTTGGTTGAAGGCCCAGTATGAAGAGACTATCATATCTCAATAGAAAATAGCAAAATTAGGGCAATAGGTGTAGAATCATGGAAAACATGCTCGATTATATCAAACAAGTATGTTTTGTATCTAACCTCGAAAGAGATTCGGTTGTATTTTATTTTTGAAGACCGCATGAATGAAATTTTCTTCACTAACAAAACTGCTTTCCCTTTGTACAATCTCTATTTTTGAAGATACGTAAAAATAGTCAACAAATTGTCAAGTATAACGAAAAAATGTCATCAAATTATTTAACAGGAGTATTTTTCTTTGAATTGTTTATTCCCCTTTTTGGCCTTCGTCCAGTCCAAAAATCTAAAGAAAGTAGCAACATTTCTATTCGTAGTGGGGAAACACCAATTGCTGAAAAAATTTAGTTAACTTTGCCTCATATTAAAGCATAATATGTCAAAATTCAACTGCCGCTTTTCTTTTAAAAAAACAATTCGTAATTCGTTACTTAGTCAAATTTGGCTCACAAAAACATGGATTAACTTATGACAAGACTATATAATGACTTATAAATCATCACGTTCAAAATTTTTGTGAAAATACCAATATCTGAGCGTTACTAGGTCGAACGTGGACAAAAACTGAAACGGGGGGTTATATACCTATTAAACTTGGGATGAAAAAAAAGAACCCCTAAATTTTTAAGCTTAAACCTAAAGCTAAAGCGTGTTTTATTTTATCAGAATACATAAAGGCGGACTTCTTTTACGCTATGTCACAATTATTTTTTACAAAATATTTCTCTTGATTTTAATAGGTCAATATGTTGCCCAAATTTTTTAAAGAATATTGGTTCTCTAGCAAACGTTGAAAGGTTGCTACAATATCTGTTATTTAATACAATTTTTTTTCTTGTGACTTGTCTACATTTAAGCAAATATCTGGAAAAACTAGGATTAATTATAAAATATACTGAAAACCTTCTCCTATAAGAATTCATTGCAGTTTAGAGATCGAAAAGGCCGTAACTCGAATTATTCCCAAAACGAGACTCCAATTGAATCCAAATGAAGGCCGCATTGGCTTGCGAAGGTCTTGTTATTTTGCTTCGCACACGAAAAATTGCAACTACATATCAGATAGCGATTTTATCATGGGGTTACGTGGGAAACGCATGAGTACCCAAGTCGAGGTGGCCAATCCAAATTGAGCTCTGATCAGACCATCTTCGAGCGCACACATGTTCTCAGTACACTCGAATTACATGGTCTGGAAAAGGCTTCGAGCGCACTTTTGTCTGGACAATGGTCTGGAATTTGCCTGATCAGAGGTCACTTTGGTGTGGGACGGTCTGATGAGAGGCAGTTTCAAGCGCACACTAGTCTAATCATAGGACAATTCGAGCGCACACTAGTCTTACGAGAGGCCATTTTGAGCGATTTTTTTTCAAGTTGTTTTTCTTTTTTATTGACATTTGTTGTCTCTGGTATGAGTCAACAATAGAGCAGCATTCTGATCAGAACTCTATTTGAAAATCTGATGGGGTTGACCAGAACCAAGGAGTCCGGCTGATAGCAACAGGTTTTGAATCAAATAGATCAAGACTTTTTTATGCAAAGCTGTCTAAATTCATTTGTGCAGTTAAAACATAAATTAATGGCATACACAATAAATTTCTTTTGGCATTTGTTTGGTTTGAATTTTATCAGCAATACTTTTAGAATTGGCTATCGTTAGTTGAATTTAAGATTGATAGCATCGATGTTCATGAAATGAACATTTTATAGCGATATTGAGAGATTTGTTCATATTCAAAATCATTCTATGATCAGACTATTTTAAACGCACTTTAGTCTGAACAGCGGCAATTTCGAGTGCACTTTTGTCTGATCAGAAGTTATTTCGAGCGCACTTTAGTCTGATCATAGGCAATTTCGAGCGCACTTCAGTCTGATAAGAGGCTTTTTCGAGCGCACACTAGTCTGATCAAGGGATGACTTTCGAACGCCTAGTAGTCTGATCAAAGGAGCTTTTTGAGCGCACACAGCCTCCAGCGCACGATAGTCTAATCAGAGGTCACTTCAGTCTCTATCGGTCTGATCAGAGGTCGCTTTTTTCTGGGACGGTCTGATTAGAAGCCATTTTGGTCTGGACCACAACCTGGGTAAAGGGCAGACGAAACTAATGAGCATTAATTTGACAAATCAAACCATAAATTTTAAAATGTTTATGCAATCCTACGCTGACCCCAAAAAACGCTTCCGAAGCCACAAAAAAACTATTGTCTCACTCTAAAGATGACTGCTATCAAAATTTATTTTCTTTCAGGCTCAACTTCTGACACAAGAAATTTAAAAACTGCTTGTCGATCTTCTCAATCTAAAAAAACTTTTCCAAAATGTTTGAGTTCAAATCGATGAAAGTTTGGTTTACTCCTAAAAACCTATTCGGGAAGTTGCCAGCAAAAGCTACAATTGATTCTAATGACACCGACTGATGATGGAAAAAAAACGAAAATTTAATAAAAGTGGTTAAACACTTATTAAAAACAATCAAAGAGGTACATACATAAAACAATCAAAAAGGGTTTAACAAATATAGCAGTTAAAATTGGTTAACCTGGTAACCAGGACTAACTTAAACAAAATTTATGTACAGGGCATAAGAAAATGGGCTTGGTTTCTTTGTACCGTTTCAATTTTGTTGCGGTTCACAACACTGACACAATTCGAGTTTTTCCTGTTTTGTTAAGCAACTGCACATTATATGCCGACAAAAAGATAAAGCGAAGAAAACAACAACTTTAAAGAACTCAAAATATTTCACGAAGAACTTTGAGAAAACGCTATTATTTCATCAATTTTGAAAAATAAACAAAACAATCCTTGAACTAAAATCTCAATCAAGTAAAAACGTAAATAATCCTCACCTCAATGGTGGAACAGATAACCAAAAAATGCCAAAAATTCAAATATCAAAGTTTTCGACAGAAAAAATCAAAATCTAAGCTGCAAAAAATTAATGTGCGGAAACTGAACACTTGTTGTCAGAAATTAAAAAACACAAAAAGAAGTAATTGGCAACAAACAGAAAATTTTACTACAAATTGACAAGAGTAGAAAAGAACAACCCCTTTAAAAACTTGAAATATTGGCGCAAAATTCTATTGATTCTCTTAGCTTCTCTATAAGATTTCTTGGATTTAATGTCTTGAAAAGCATAATTTGGCAATAAAAATCTATTCAAACCCCCTCAAGCACGCTTAGAAAAAAATTGCCCACTATGACGTACCAAAATAAGTGCGAGACCTAACAAGCTTTTTTAGACCTAAAAATCACTGAACTAGAGGAAAAAGTTCACATAAAAAAAAGAAAAATTCATTAAAAATATGATTAATTTTTTCCATTTCTGTTGTCCATAAAGGCCTGAGTTTCCTGCGAAATTCTAAGTGGCAACTTTCTTGAGATCTATTTCATTTTTGTATACATACTGAGACAAACGGGGAAGAAAAAGTACAAAAACTGTTCAAAAAAACTGCACAAAATTCGAAAAATTACCAAAAAAAATCAGTTAGTTCTCTTGTAGTTGTCGCGTTCAGAACTAAATTTTGTTGAATAAAATCGAAAACATGGCAAAATTTGATTAAAATTTTTTTTTAATTCGTTTCTTTTTACGTTTGTATTACATGCACTTCAAAAGACAGACTTTTAATAGTTTTTGCTTTAGCCAAACCTTTATAAACTGTGATAAATATCATGTGGCGCCCCATTTGAAAAAATTGCCGAAGCTATGAAAAACTGCACCTTTTTGGGCTCAAAAACTTCAAAAAGTGACCCTTTACTAACTAAATTTAGACCTCCCAGCAACTTCGGCACACAGAACACAGTTTTAAATCTGCTTTTAATCTGCTTGTTAATTTTTATCAGCAGTTTCACGAGATTTTTGATCTTTTAAATCCGTTATCTAAATGTTATTTAGGCACATAAGCCTAGACAAAGCTTGAAAATGTCGAAAATGTGATGATGATGCCAAATTCTTCAAGAAAGACAAATTTTGAATATAAATTTCAATCAGTTTTTCAAGGTGTTTTTTCAATATTGTTACAGCGCATATCGCCGCAAAAGCTATGAACTTCACAAAAAGCCAGGCTAGCATGAAGTTCCTAACCCTCAATTTTGAGGGTTGAAACAAAAAAGTCGATGTCAGAGGTTTAAATTCAACTCTTGTCAAAAAAGAAGGTAGAAGGAGCCGATATAATCTTGGAAAAGATGTTTATTTGTACATTAATGGATGTTTATTTGTTTACTTCTCCTCACACCATGCGTTTTCTCTCTTTATTTTCTCCTCCTCTTCAGGTGTGAAATCATTGACAATGTTGAACAACTTTCTCAACTCCTCGGTTGATTTTCCCCTGATCATACCCGCCACAGTCTTGCACCCGACCTCCAGAAGTCCTTTGATGTCGAGGAAATTGGCCGCAATCATGATCTCGAACAGTGTGCTCTGGTCAACCTTATAGTAATTAGTCATTTACAGATGTGCGTTCGTTTTGTATCCGCGTTATTTCCGTTTGAGCTCCCCCCCCCCCCCCCCCCCCCCAACTTAGCGGAGCATACTATTTGCACCCCCAACAGCACGTGTAAAATTTACACATAAAAATCATTTACTATGTAACCGCACGTGCTCGATAAGTGGGGGGGGGGGGGGGGGGGCGGTGTGCAAAACGTACTGGGGGCACAAACACAAAATGTTCTAATACAGTACTACGAGTAAAACTGGTCATTAATGCTGACAATTACGTCATTATTCCAATAATACAGCTATTATTTTATGTCAACTGTCCAATAACAGTTGTGGTTATTGAACAGCTGACGTAATCTTCAGTATCAATTGCAGCAGATGAAAATCTATTCGCTGAATTCTCCACCAATCACAGACTGAGAAGACGCTATTCTCTTTTAAATAAAGCATGACGCATGACATTCTTTTATAGTCAGTGTTCTGGGTTTATGCATAATGCGTATATCATCAACTCCGGCGGTATATTTTGTTACCATTATAATTGAAGTTATCCTTCAGTCTTTTCCTGAATCGGTTAGTCAATTACAGTTAGGTAAGTTTACTTCCGCAGAAAGAGGTGGCTCTTGCCCTACAAACCCTGAGGCTGCAAGAAGACCCCAAATATGGTCTTCCTTAAAAAAGAATAGTTTTGTTTGTAAGAGAGATATGACAACGCATGCAAAAGCAACATGTAAATTAAGACGCTTGTTCCACTCGGTCTGAGGCCTCTTTAACTCATTTTTAACACGAAACGTTGAAAAACATTAGTCTGATATACACTAAATTCGCTACCAAATCTCCGGACCGATAACGGCATAAAAAACACCTGGGTTTGTCCGGTTAATATTAGATATTGAAAACAGAAAGCTTTACAAAAAATTCTTGGCCCGAAATTATAGAGTACTCAAGACCCGATGATGTGGGTTCATCTGTTTCCCTATAGCGTCACAGTTAGTTAAATAATTTCACCATCTGAATTAATGTTGGTTGATTCGTTAAACTGATTACTAGTCCATACCCGAAATTAATAAAAGACCATCCTCGACCAATTTACGGCATAAAAATACTGTCCTCGACCAATTTTTATTATAAAAGAATTTGTCTCGACTTTGCGTGATGTCCTCGACTTTGGCTGGAAGTAAAACAACCGTCCGCAAATTTGACGAAACAATAAAACGTGACCTGGAATTTAGTTGGACAAAAAAACAGACGTCTGGAAAATGGTCAACATGCTCGCTGTTCCATCTTTTGCGATTTAGATGAACCAATTATTTATCAAAACCTGATATGAATTTTGTAAAAAATAATAATTTATAGATTTGGAAGGGAAAAATGAATAACGTTGCATTTTCTTCATTGCTAATGGGAAAAATAACACTTCAGTTAAACTACCTAGTTTCATCCAATGAACTATGTGGCAAAATAGTTCAGCTGCGATAACTGCTTTATCTTAACCATCGCAAAAATTCTTAAGCCTTCCTGTATTTTTTGAACTGCTTTCCTTGTTGGAGTGCTCTGGTACAGTGATGCTGTTTAGTCTTGCTCCGCTGCTGCTTCTGTATGTACAAAAACAGAAAAAAATTAAACTTCCGATTTTACTTAAAAGACATGAAAAGACTTTTGCTCAACCAGTGAAAAGACCATGCCCGGCCCAATATAACTATGAAAGGTCCCTGTTTCACACAAAACGGGTCTAAACATACTTTTACTCAGCCCATGAATAGTATTTGGCTTGACCTGTGAAAAGAATTAGCCTCGATTTTAACTAGGGTTCTCGACATATCTTAAATCAATATTTACCCCCCACCTGCAATTAATAGGTCTTTTCATAGTTCCAGGTCTAGACTAGTGATAAAGTAACCAATAATAACCAAGTATTATAGGTTTATAACAAAGTAACGTGTCAATTAACATTTTGAATATCCCCGAACATAATTGCAATAGAAATTAAACAATAAAATTAGAACCTTTTAGAACCTCGAGGAACATTTAGACGCATTATAGAATATTCTGATTGGCTAATGTTATTCTTAAGGCTTGCATGGTTGAGAATGACCCAATACTTTTCTCGCTTACTCTCTTTATTTATTCAGTAACAGTAGGTAAAAAATTTGAACCTTGAGGAATTCCTGGTCCCAAGGCGGAATGTCGTCAATCCGCTTCACCCGACGGTCGTCATCATCGTCCTCCGGCATTTCTGGATCGTCTTTGTGATGTTTAAGCCATTCGATGACCTGTAGATTATAACAAATTAGCTTCATTACAAATCTCTTGGTTTTAGATTTAGATTTCAAAACTATTACATAATTTCGGTTTGAACAAATTGTCAAAAAGGACGATTTCTATGCAATCCGAAATTTTACAAGGAAATGATTTAAAAATTATAGTGAAAAAATTTTATTTTATCGGAAAGCGACCGCATTTTTTTTGCGGTGAACGAAATAAAAACAGTTTGAGAAAGTTTGAGAATTTCTATAATATTAATTTGAATTTAAATTTCGCTTCATTAATGAGAACAATTTGGATCTTTGCTGCAGTTTTTGATTTAAATTTCAGTTGTTAAAATTATCCGTCTCTCTGAGATATCAACTGGGTTTGTCCAAGAACAACAAAAGGAACGAAATTATCCAGAACAACGACAAAAGTTAGGAAATGCGAAGACTTCTAATGCCAAATGTAATGAAGTTACGTTCATCAGTCGAGAACTTGAAAATTGTACAAATCATATGCTTCTATCAAACTTGTTAGAATCTTAGCAGATAACTGTTGCAATCTTGTCTTTTAAAGCAAAAACCGTTATTTGTAAGACTCTTACAAGATCTTAACAGACAGCCGTTATTCGCTAGCAGATAACCGTCCAAGTTTTCAAGGGTTCGCAGCCAAAGCCGTTTTTAACTGCGAAAAAGCCTCTTTCTCCCTTTGATCAAAACGTCGATTTGTCCAGTATTTAATGTAAGATAGCGTCGGTAGTGTCGTCTTCTTGTCTCAAAAAACCAATCAACCAGACAGTTTTCCAAATTTTATGCCAATCAACTCAAAACTCTCTAAATTCTAAACGATTTTCAACACCTCTTACGGAAGAAAACCTTCGTACGCTTAAACAGAAATTATTGACCACTTATCGCAAAATTTTAGTAAAATTGCGTTTTTTCCTGCCATCTCGACTAGAGATTAGATCTGGGGCATTTTCCGTTATTGATCTTTCCGCCAAATTATAAAGGATATCTATTTTTATGTCCCTCTAAGCATATAAAGAATTTTTTTCAGAAATGATCTGAAGGCGCTGACTTCATGTATATAGCGGTTCAAAATTGCAGCTGCAGAAATTCGTCAAGCATGATTTTTTCATTGGTCGAGAAAAAATCTTTTTATAGGTCGGCTTTTTAAAAAATTGGAAATTTTTTAAATTCTCTTCTGCTCTTGTACACACGGAAACATCACCGGATACTCCGTTCCAAATTTATGAAAAAAATATTGTTGTTTAAACACAACACAGATTTTTGATTGAATAGAGGAAAGATAGTGAAAAAATGAAAAACAGTATACACTGACTACATTATAAGCAAAACAAAATTTAGCAATAAAATTGAACGTAAAATTTTTATGTGCTAAACGCGCTGAAATTTGCTCTTTTCTGGAGTACTGAAATTACCCAGAAATTGTGCTGAAAGTTTCAAGTGTTGAATTTATGAAAGGAATGTGTAGAAGGAGTGTGCTGAAATTTGACAATAGAAACGCAAAAATTATGTAGAGAACATGATCAAACTGCTCATTTTGGGATTCGTGGAAGTGCTGAAAATATGCAGGAGATTTGATGAAAAAAGTACTGGTTTTTTGATGAAAGAAAGGAGTTGACAAAATGTTTTTTATTCAAATCATTCGGTACATAAAACTAAAATTTCAACTAATCCAGCATTTTCCTTACACATTTCAGCACATTCAGCGCATTTCTTTTCCAAATTTTTCCGTTTACCACCGCTCATATTACAACCCGGTTAAAATAAAAAGATTCCAGCCTATTTAATGCTTTTCAAGCCTATCAGCTCACTCAGCGCATTATATATGTATGTATATATATATATATATATATATATATATATATATATATATATATATATATATATATATACATATATATATATATATATATATATATATATATATATATATACATAATTGGGCAGTAAAGACGCGCTAATTCATCGAATTAGAATTTTCTATTATATCTCAAACACTCATGGTTAGAAATGATATCCAGCTGATAAATCGAGGGTGCAATTTACGACCAAATTTTGATCTATTCTGCAGTGAGAAGAAAAACATGAAAATTGGAGCACACTTCACTAATTTGTTACTGGTTGCTTCAAATACAAGAAATTTGATTAACAGTCGGTAATTTGCTTTTTGTCCATTTAGTAGAAAGCAGTCATCCTCGAGTAGCCTGTTAAACAAAAAAAATGTATCTACTGAGCTGGAACAGAATAACGAAGGAAAAATTGGTGCACAATGAAAGCAGCAATCCGTTCTCAAGCCTTAATTCATAGAAAAGATCTTTTTTTAAAAATTTTAAAAATGTGTTGCAATAGATGTCAATAGAAAATCTAGTAACACTAAAAATTCAATTTATTTTTCGTGGGCTTGCTGAAAGTTCTGCCTGTACAATCCTTGTCTCTAAAAACAGCGAAATTACGGTTTTTGAGTGAATAAAGTACGTAATTTAAAAGTTTTTCAGCAAGCCCAAAATTAGCAGAAAATCACCAAACTTATTGGCTTGATCTGACACTTAGCTATTAAAAAATTGGTTAACTTTTCAAAACATGTTGGAGTTCAGCAAATTCTATATACTATTAGGCACACTATTATACCATAGCTTTTCGAAAGCGCATTAACAGTCAAAATTGAGTTAAATATGAATGAACTGATACATATTTTTGCAAGAATATTGCAAATTGTTTGAGAAAAGTTTTTTTAGAGATGAATTTTAACTGATATATGAACTTTTGCTCTGATGTTATGATTAAAATTTTGTTTTAAAGATGAATAGAGCACCTATAATTGACTTACAAAAAACACATAGAAAAATCATTTTGTGAGTTGAAAAAAGGAGCGTAATGGTTTCCTTAGCCAGCTTTG